>NW_008677703.1:125666-169975 GCF_000695815.1 Acanthisitta chloris | reverse complement strand
CTAAGACCATGGATTCTAACCATTAACCTGTCACTTCTGAACCCCTAAACCACATCCTTCAGTGCCAGATTCAGATGCCTCTTAAACACTTCCAAGGACGGTGATTCTACCACCTCCCTGGGCCATATCCCAGTGCTTGAACACCCTAACAGGGAAAAAATTTTCCCTAACATCTACTCTGACTCTCAGCCAGGGACACAGGGGATGCAGGAAGGGTGAGGAGGACAGTGCAAAAAAAATCCAAGGGCTCAGAGGAAGAGACTGGATACTCTCTTGTCTCCCTGGGCAAATTTTTCATCAAACCACATTCTTGTGGCAGCAAATGAAAGGGAAAAAACCCAAACAGTGATGTTTTACTTGTCAAGGTCACGTACTTCTCTTGGGGCCTGGATGAATAAATTATCATACCTTACACTCACTGCAGCACAAGCAGGGTGTGAAGATGTTTGTGATGGAGAAAGATGAGCCTGTCACCTCCTTCACCTTGGGATCAGTCAGTCATTTTTGTTGGTCTCTCAACTCTATCCACTGCTGAGTGCTCCAGCTTGGGCAAAGTCTTAGGCAGAGATAGAGAGGACCTACCCACATTAGACCTTTCATCAAGAGCCTGACTGGGGGTCCCTCTCCTAATTTCTGGCCACGGACAGTCTCTGAAGCCCCACTGTTATCACAGTGGGACCCTGGGCTTTGTCTGGCCCTTCACACGTGACATCTTCTCCCCAGCACCCCTCACTCACCAAGTCTGGGCGAGGTAATTGTGTTGACATTTATCTTCTCGTTGCAGACCTCTTGGTGACACTGCCTGTAGGCTGCTGGCTTGGACAGCACAGGGCACTCGCTGCCATGGCGCCCGGTGACTTTGTGCATGCACTGGACCACGCGTGACTGCAGGCCTTTCCCACAGGTTGAGGAGCACTGGAGGAGAGAAGACACTCATGAGACATTGTCCATGCAGAGTAGCTTCCAAACCATGTACACACATACAAAGCTGGGAGTGGAGCAGACCAGCAGCTCACTGTGGTGCTGAGGATGCAACAAGGTCATCATGTCAGCCAGAGACCCTTCATAGAGCTGCTGCATTTGTCCATGATGATTTTGCACCTTCAGGGAGTGTTGTGAGTAGAGGACCTTCCCTGGCACAAGGAAGGAGGAAGCTGTTGTCTTTCTGTCTGGACTTGCTCTGAGTCTATCTACTCTGACTGACCCTGTGGATGCTCCTGAGTTTCAAGCAGGCAGAAATGCAATTCCCTCTACCAGCTAGAAAAGCTGGAAAACATATACTCCTTAATTATGGACCAACAGCCTAATGTGAAGGTGGTGAGACTGGCACAGGTTGCCCAGGGAGGCTGTGGATACCCCAGCCCTGGCAGTGTTCAAAGCCAGGCTGGATGAAGCCTTGAGCAACCTGCTCTGGTGGGAGGTGTCCCTGCCCAGGGCAGGGGGAGTTGGGACTAGATGATCTCTAAAGTCCATTCCAACCTCTATGATTCTATGATTCCACCTCCCTCTCCATGAGAGAGCCAGTGGTACTGGTTATATTGGTTTAAAAACCCTCTCCAGGGCTTGGATGGTCTAACAAGGCTTCCTCCACAGACGTGATGACCACAGCCAGGCACTGGGAGAAGATGAACCCCAGGGGTACAGCAGAGGCTGTCAGCTCCTTCTCCATGCCCAGACCTCTAAGAAACTGTGTTCCAGATAGGAGAGAACACATCAGGTATTCCAGTATCCACTCTCATCTATCCCTGCTAACTGTCTGGCACTTGTCTGTCCTCCTGGGAGCAATTGCAAATTGTACTCACGAGTTTTGGCCGCTATTAGCCAGGAGGCCCAGCCTGTTTATATGCTCCCTTTGTTGTCATACAATCAGAGTCCCTCCCTCTCCCTCCCTCTTCCTCTGGCCCAGTCACTTGTGATTTACAATGTCCTACTTGCACGCTGTTCAATTTTAATAAAGCAAACACAGTGAGCACAGGGAGGTGCACCAGCTGGAGTTAATAAAAGAACCTTGTATTTAACATAAAGAAACAATGGGTTGCAGGACTTGGGTAAGATTCCTGTTTCTGCTAAAGCCACACACAAGCAAATGTTGTGGGGAGAGGAGATGAGGGAGAACTGAGGAGATATCAATAGGATGATGTAAAAAAAAGATCATTTTTTCCTGTCCTTTGCTGTTTCTCACCAAAATCAAAACGTTTCCCTGAAAAACAGGATCACCTTGGAGTGGTAATTCTTAAAAAGAGCCAAACCTTGAAGAGGCTCAGAAAATGGGAACACTGAGGTTGGACTGAAGTCCAAGTACAAAGCATGTGTGTGCAGTGTGGATGCTTGCAGGACTAGGATCCAAGGGCAGAACACATGGATGTATGTACACCTCCACCTCTGCATCCATGGGGGTGAGCACAGCAAAGCTGTGTTCATTTTGTTCTGGAAAGTATCACAAGAAACCCCTGCTGCTTCTCAAAGACCACCTGATACAAGAGCACAAGAGCACCTGACACAGCTCAGCTTTGCTCTGGATGGAGCACAGGGAGCTTTCCCTTCCTGTGTGGGTTGCTGAAAGGCCTGAGAAAAAATGGCCTCAGATCAACTGGACCATCAAAAACAGAGCTGATGGAGTCCTGTTTCAGACAGCCCAGTGAGAAACACATTTATACAAGCTGAACAATTTATATGTCTGAGAAGTTGTAGGACCGGTGAAATCTGTTGTCAAAAATAACAGAGACTCTTTACCTAATTTTCTTCTTCAGTCACTCACATTAACAATGGTTCATTAAACAGGCTTCTTATATTTAGTGTACTCACTGAATTTGTATTTGCTTTTCTTTTCATTTCCTCCCTATATTCCACCCACTCTTTATCCCTATTTTTTCTTTCAGTGTCTTTCTCTAGGACTGAATTTCTCCATTTGGAACAACCTCTGGCTCAGATCCATCCTGGACTTTGCCATGGAGCCATCCTGGGGTGCAGCTTACCTCCATGTCTGTACTTTGAAAGAATCCCTTGTGCTATATTAAAACTTGACATGTATTTTGGAAGTTCTTTTCTTTTAATGAATAATGGGATTTTTTTTTCCCCATTTCATATCCTTATTTCAATTTAGGATCAACACACTCGTTTATGACAGATATTTTTGCAGTTAAGATTTTCAGATGTTGAATTTAGATAAAAATTTGGTCACTGTCTATTAATACCTCAACAATGATTAGCATGTTTAGCACTTTGCTGAATGAAGCCTTCCCTTGTCATACAGTGAGCTATTCCAAAGAGCAATCATTAAAGTCCCTTATTTAAATCCCCTTCATAACTTGAGCTTCTGCAGTGACATCTGGGCATTTCTTTAGTTTTGGGTGTCTCTCCACTCTTTCTCAGCACTGTATGCCCTCAGTGACTTCCACCAGTCTGCAATCTACCCAGTCATGGCCATTGGATTTAAAGTGAACCATTTTTATCCTGATAAATGCAACTATTAGGCCCTTCCACATCACTAATCCTCAGGATTTCAATGACACTTTTAGTCTTCACAGTGCTTTGCTAATCTTAATCCTCCCCAAACTCTTTGCAAGGGCAGCAAATTGTACATCCAGGTTACAAACAGAATAGCTGTTACCACACAAGCATTAACTAACCCAGGCCATGGGGTTTCTTCACATGTCTGTGACACAGTGAGTCTGAAACCTCTGTCTCTGGCTTTTAGGCACTCCCTGGGGTTAGGAATGCTCTTAACAGAGGGAGGACAGGGGGAGAAAGAAGGAAAAAAAAGAGAAAACAGCATTTTTCTCATAGGGTGAATTAGCTTTTCAGATATCAACATACAAACACTCACCTACCTTTCTCTGTGTTCCTGTCTCTGCATTTAACCAGCCAGGAGGGCAAGCAATGAAACCTTTTTCCACAGACACTGCCAACTCCAATCCTCAGACAAATAACAGCAGAGTTTTTGCCCGAAGCAGTTTTATTCCTTCTCCTGGGAGACTGGGATCATCACCTATGCTATGCAATTAGTTTTTCACAGCCAGGAAGA
The DNA here is from genome assembly GCF_000695815.1 of Acanthisitta chloris. NCBI lineage: Eukaryota > Metazoa > Chordata > Aves > Passeriformes > Acanthisittidae > Acanthisitta > Acanthisitta chloris. The sequence continues at coordinate 165,951 of NW_008677703.1, read as the reverse complement.
CAGATTTTAACATCTCTCTTGAACTCTTTTGGGCTTGGCAGCTAAAGGAAGGTTGGACATCTGGCTTATTTTAAGGCTAAATTTTCAACTTTACTTGGATAGACTCTTTCCTAGGAATTTCAATAGGAAATAGGAATAGATACAAAATACATACAAAGGGGGAATTGTTACTCTTGCTGCACTATGAAATGAGGACATCATTAAAAGAGGCATAAAAATCAAACTCCAACTGAACAGCAAATTCCCATAAATACCTTCCCTCCTACTCTGGACAGCTAAATGCATTGCTACAGTCTCACTGTTCCCTAATGTTTATGGAGCAACTAAGCACATCCACAAAACAATTTTCAGGGCTAGATTCACTGGAGAAAACCCACCAGCAACTTGCCTCCTCTGTGAAGTTGGGACAAGGGGTTGGAAAGAGATGCTGGTGTCAAATAAGTGGATTTTTCCTTCCACCAGGCATTGCCAGTGATATCACTACCAGAAAAATGCATATCCAAAATTCATGGAGTTTAACCATAATGCCCTAGACTGACAATACAGCCATTGTAAACTGGAAATCCACCCCCATGCAAAGATCAAAGGGTTGCTCAGCACTGTAAAAAAGAGAGGGTTAATGAACAGTTACAGAAAGTGAACCTAATGAGAGCCCCTGTAACTCCCAGTTCAAACACTGCTCGAGAAGGCAAAAGGAAGACAAAAATGCCTCCATTCACATTCTTTGGCAGTAACATGCAAGCCAGTGGGGATATCCAGAAGGAAATAAACTCACAAATTGTCAAGGCAGCAGCTGCATTCATCAGCTTAAAGAAGATTTACTCACTGAAAAACTCTAACCTTAAGAGCAAGCTATGATTTTTCAACTGGAATGCTATTTCCACCTTAGGATACTGATATGAAAGCTTGAAATCCACCAGAGGTGCTGACAGATGTCTAATTGCTTTGAAAGCAAATGCCTCAGGAGAATATTAGGTATTAAAACAGAATGAATTTACAGTAAGTGCTGAGATCTGTCAGGGCCTTCATCAACTCCTGATCTACAAAAGAGAGCCAGAGAAAGAGAGGGGAATAAGGATGTATGAAGCCAGGGCAGGGCTGCTGTTGGGCAGCTCAGGAACACAGAAGTCCAAAGAATCCCTGTGTTGAGGCTCACTGGGGACAGAAAAGGGACAGATTTCCCCCCACAGAGGACAGGCTGTGATCTACTCAGGACTGAACGGGATAATGAAGCTTTGCTTCTGCCTCAGCTGAGGGCTGCTGGCAGGGCAGGGACACATTCAGATCACATGTCACTTTTCTAACCTCTAAGGGATAGATGTTAGTCTTTTTCTGCAAGAGACTTTTCCCCCCCAGGAGGTCACAGCATCCCTTCAGCCAATCCTGAGCATACTGCAGTATTTAGACGACTGATCTGTTTGAGGGAGATAGAGCCCGAGCTGACTGTCAAAACTAAGCTGTAGGCAAGATGGTTTTCTTCTATATTCATCAGTCTGCAGTCATCTGATGCTTAAAGATACTGGTTTGTCCCCAATTTGCTGAAAGCTGCTGAAGCCAAGGATAACACTATGGCTAAAGCTCCAATATTGAGAGATAGAGTCCTGCTTTGCTGACTTCAGAGTTCAAGTATTTCAAGGCGTTAGGACAGGGTAGAGTGTTTTTCCCCTCGAGGGTCTTATTTCTTGCCTCTATGAAAGTCAGAAAGAAAGCAAGACAAGTTCCTATTAATAACATTCTAACACAGCATCTGAGATGAATGACAAAGGTCTTGTAATTGCTCCATTCTGAGCCCTTAATAGCACACATATGTGTGCTCTGAAAGCCAGTGCTCCACACACCTTCACATCAGGCTCTTTATGAGTATCACTAATTTAAACTCCACAGTTCTAGCTGAAAAGCAGCATGCAATATGCTTTCATAAACACCAGGTCAACTTTCACCATGGCATCATGCTAAAGAAAGAAATATCTGTCTTTCCACTGATAAGATCTAATTAGCCCAAAGCAAACTCTAAGCTGTTTTTCAAGCCTCCTTGTTCTTTTCTTTTCTTTCTTCTTCGTTTTGAACCCCAGATCTGTAAAAGAACATATCTGGTCTTGCTTACAACAATCTTTCATTTGGAAACTTTTGTGAAATGACTGATTTGTTTAATTTAAGCCAAGGGAAAAAAAAAAGCATACCCTTCTGACTCAGTATGGGAAGGAACAATAAATTATGGCAGCAAATGCTTGTGGTTGATGTGACAGTATCTTAGAAGGAAAAGAGAGAAGCAATCTTAGCAAAGTGCCTACAGCTGTGCTTTCAAACTGCATGACCCCAAGGAACAAGACCTGACCAGCACATCCAGCATGTCTCACTGCATAATTAAGCTTGATTTTGCTATTCTGAAAAGTTCCGTTGTGTACAGAGAGTTCAGAGATTAAGGGCTGAACCCATGAATATTGTGGGTAGTGACAGTGCCCCTAAGTACTTGTGCTATGGATCCCAGGTGGATGCTGATGGGGAAATGTATCTAATACAGTGTACCAATCAGGCAGAATTGACCTCTCACAAGGTTTCAAGCTGGATTCAAGAACAGGACCAAGCAGAGCTGTGAAGTGATACAGTACTGCCCAGTGGGTACCATATTCTACCATGTCTTCTATGGCACATGTGCAATGCTTTGATTCATGGCAGGTACAAAGGGAAAATACTCCAGAGCTTATTCCACCTGAAAAACTGCAAGGAAATGATGCTGGAAACCACCTGATGTTAAAAGGCAGAATCAAGCTAATTTTAAGTAAGCTAGGTAGCAATGGACAGCTATGTAACCCCAGGATCACAGAACTCGGGTCAGGCTGACTGCTGGAGATTTCCTCCTGCTCCCGCAGCAGTGTGTGCTGCTTGTGCTCAGCAAGGTTTTGGGGGCTACATGAGCTTTAGTCCCACACTGACTCCTGCCCCAGATGTTAGCCTGAAAGATTATCTGGGGAACTGAAGCTCCACTGAATGCATTATTAGTTATTATTAGTTATTAATCAGTTAATGATCAATGTTGCCTCATTAAAGTAAGGACTCCTGCAGGATTATTGAACTTCAGCAAGAGGCTGCTCATCTCTGTCACCTCAGTCCTGCCTGAGCATTCTCTAGACCTGGGGCTACTCAGCTTTGACACGTGTGATGTTGACTAACACTGTATTTCATCTCTTTGCACCGTCAATCAAGGGACCACCAGCAGCCTGGTACTAATTGCTCCTCAAAGGTGTTCTGGGAGATTGTCACCTTAATGCCTCAGTAGTCATTATAAACCTCAAAAGGCTATTGGAAAGACTCCAAAATTATAGCTGTCCCTGCTGGTAATACATAATGTGTGCCATAAGGATTTGAGGGGAAAAACTTCTTCAGAAGGGTAGTACAAACTTTAAATGGTGAATTACTACTGTTCTTATTTTTAAAAACATGATCCTGGACACTGGAACCTCTCAGACTAACTCAGAGAAAATGAATGCCAATATTTGAACAGGCTTGTCTTTCACTCTTTCTTCTTTTACACGTTAAAAAAAACAGAGTAAAACAGTCATGATGGAATTTCATTTCCAATCCACTGATCTCGGTGGAAGGCTTTAACTTTCCATTAAAAAAAATGCACTTAATGAACTAGGCTTTTAAACGAAAAATATCAAAAAGAAAAGTTATTCTTCCAATTAATAGGATCACTGGAGGATGTATTGGAACATGAGACAGTGACACTGCAGCAAAATGTGCTCCACTTCAAACAAAACACTGACTAATCTGGTCTCTTTGTAGCACATTCTCCTCTACCAAGGAACCTTCAAAATAATTTGTACTATGGATGTTCCCAGAAACTCCAGCAGAGATGAGCTGTGCAATTTGTTGTGCAAACAAGGGGCAGTCATTGCCTCTAAGGCATGAGCAGGATTTGGTTTCTGGAGCTTACAGTCCCCAGGGGAACGACATGGCCAGCACTGCAGTCAGCATCTCTTCACTTTCCATGCCTAGGTTTCCAGCTAGAGCTGCTCTGACTGGGGCTGGCTGTTAGCCCAAGCCTAGGTAGAGGCTCAACCTGGTTTCAGTGCCATTATGCAATGTTTACACCTCTGACCATAGCTAAAGGCATTTCATGGATGTGGGGACAGAGAATCAAAGAGCAAAAGGGATGGGATTCATCTTTTTAAACCAGCCTTGTTCAAATTAAAGTGTCCCTGGTTGATATAATCAATTTTGGGTCATTTGTTCTCATCTTCTGTGTTGAGGGATATTTTGAGATTAGCTGTTGGCAAGACAGGCTGTGGTTTGCACATCAGTGACCATGCGCAGAGGAACAAACCTTGGGGAACCACAATTCAAGGGCAGTACTTAGGTTTAAGACACACTGATGCCCTGGATCCTGGTCATGCCTAGGACCACAGAAGCAGAGGGTTTGAATCCTAAAGCTTGTTGGGTCCTCTCCTGTCACATCCAGATCTATCAACTTCTGCAGAACAACTGCTGTGTGTCAGTGAGGGCTGTAGACAACCTTCCACCACCACTTTCTAGCTGTGGTGCTGAATGCACGTGAGCAGCCAGAAATCATGAACCTGTTTGCAGAGCCAAAGTGAACAAGTGACAGGGAAAGGTCTGTCACCTCTGATGTGCCACTGCAGTTTGAAGCAACCATTCCTCCTGCAGAGTTTTCTCTCCATTTAACAAGAAAAGTTATTTTCTCCAAGATAGAAAAAGTTGAACTTAGTTCTGACCTTTATGAAGAATTAACAAGTTGTCCATAGTTTATCATAAACAGATGTTGGGTCAAGCCATGAATTTGTAATGAATGTTAGAACAAAGGGCACTTTTGCTTCTATATTTATAACAGCTTTGAATACACCTCTCCAACCACAGCTGTCCTTGATTTACTCTTCTTATCATGTAATGTGAATTAATCATTAAAAGTGAGGCATATAGAGGATTTTGTTGATGTTCCCAAACATTTAGAGCTTGGAAAACATGCCTTCCTGGCACTGCTAGATTGCAGAGCATTTCTGGAAAAAAACCCAACCCCAAGATGTTTTTTGGTGCACTGCAAGGCTGGGGGTTATCTCTGAGAGAATATGACCCACTGTAATCCTGCCAAAACAATTAATTTGCAATTACAAATCCTTGTTACCACCCACTGTGATGAATGACTGATGATCTTCACTGTGAAACACCTCAATGTCTGGCACAAAGCCGGTGTTCTTCTTATAGGAAATTAGATTTTTTTTCCTCTCCCTATTGTTAATATCCTCCTGAGATGAGAACCCATAGCCAGCATTTCATAGACTGAGCAAAATACTGTAAAGGAATTGGCAGCTATTGATGTCCAGGGAGAGCGAGTGGCTATAGGTGATTTTTCAGATGTGCTTTATCACTACTGACACTACTTGGCAACAAGAGCATCGTTTAACAAAACACTTTGCCAGGCTTTTGCTTTCCAGTTTTTGGAGAGTACAATCTTCCTGAATCCAGTGAAAGCTGTGCCAGGTGGTTATACAAGATGTAAAGTGGTAGAAAAAGATTTCTCCTCTACTTTCTCTCCTAGTTGAAGCTCTGCTTGGTGTGTCATATATTTACTTTCACCTGAGAGCACGAATCTGTGATGGTTCCTACACGAGACTCCAAGATTTTGCACAGTCCATCAGGTCAGATCCTGCTCTGCATGGCATTGGCATAAACCTGCATTAACTTAAGTGCCTGAATTAATCTGGATTTACACTAATGTAAGAGAGACTGATATCTGACCCACTGTGCTGAGTGAGATCCTTGGCTTGTGGCCAGTGGGTTGTAGAGAAGAATGAAAGACAGTTACCCTGGATTTACATTGGGTTATCTGAGATTAATATAGGCCTTGGTATTTACAGAGCACCTACTGTAAGTGCAAAGGAAAAATATGGCCAGGACAACATGCTACAAGGCTTCTATGTGTCTCCTCTTCTAAAAATCTTTTCATTGGGCTAGGTAATATAATAGGCTAATAAGCTAAATTGTTGCCTGAGGGACAGAAGTTGCATGTTTAAACTTCTACCCACAGAGCTGAAAATGCCTTCATTAAGCTTGTGTATCTGGCTTGTAATTCTACCTTCCTTGATATAATACCAGTTAAAAGGAGAATAGTAAAACAAAAAACTAGGAGCCCTGAACCATTCTGAGTTATTGGCTAGAAATACAGTACTGCAGTTACAGGACAGAAGTAGAGTATGTTGAGGCACGTAAAATAGTGAAATAATCAAGTAAAACTGGAAATGAAGAAAAATCCATAGAAACCTCATGAAGAATTGCTCCTGCTATATAATCTTGCCTCTTTGGTTACACCCTAGAAGGGTACAAAAGCCAGCTGGAGGAAAGGAACTCAAAAAATACAGCCTTGGCATGTACATTTGTACCAGAGAGCTTTTGTAGAATAATAAAGGTTGGAAAAGACCTCCAAGAACCTGAAGTCTGACCTTTCACTGAACACCACCATGACCACTAAACTGTATTGTGAAGTGCCACATCTACTTGTTTCTTGAACACTTTCAGGGATGGTGACTCCACCACTTCCCTGGGAGCCTGTTCCAATGTTTAACCACTCAGTGACAGAAATTTTCCTAATATCCAAGCTGAACCTCCCTTGATGCAACTTGAGGCTGTTTCCCCTTGTCCTGTTGCTAGCTGCATGGGAGAAGAGGACAAACCTCACCTTGACACAACCACCTTTTGGGTAGTTGTAGAGAGCAATAAGGTCTCTCCTGAGTCTTGTTTTCCCGGGTACATTACTGCTAGAGGAGGGAAGAGATCTGAGGACACAGTGGGAGCCTTGGGGGGCTAAAAAGCAGCCCCTAGTGCTGCTGACCATCAAGCACAACTGCTCTGTGTTGTGCTAGCCAATACCTCCATCCCCTCACAGCAGCCCAGCAGAGCACCCTCCATCATCTGGGACATGTTTTCAATGGCATGAGGCAAGGTGGACTCCAAGGCCAAGTGAGTCCTGCAGCTGCTCCTCCCAGCACAGCCTGGAGCAGGGGAATGGTGCAGACCCAGGCTGTGCATCCTGCTCAGCTTCCCAGAGAGCCACTTACATAAAGACACATGCTGTTCATGAGCTGCTGCATTCTTCACAGGAATGTAATCCTTGACATGAAGTTTGTCAGCAAAAATATAATTCATCATGAAAGAATGAACTACTGTCTTGCTAAAGCATCAAGAGGCACATTTTCAGCAGTCTGGGAGTCTGAGGCAAGTGTTGGGAAACTGAGCAACCTGTGTTTGTTCTTCTGACCAGCACAACTACAACAAAAATGTAGAGCTGCTTCCAGTGCTAGAACATTTAACAGCTCAGATTTCAAACACAGAGGAACTATTTCAAAGTAGAACGAGCCTATGAGATGTTTGTTTCTTTAACTGAATGCAAACTGGATGTGGAATTTCCTTTTGGAAGAAAGGATTGAATGGGAGATGGCTTGGACTCCCTTTTACATATTGCATCATATATGAAAGAGGATGATATAATGAATTGCAATTCTGAAGAATCCAGGCAAGAGTAAAAGAATTATTTCAGGTTAACACCTTCAGTGTGTCTTTCTGTTAGGTTCTGGGGTCAGGGACAGGTTAGTTATGAAATCATAATAGCAATGCTGAGTTAAATGCTAAAAATACTAATTATATCCCTTAAAGATGAGGGGTTTAAAAGGGAAGTGGCAGCAGCACAGAAAATCTGTGTTTCATAGCAGTGGTAATGGAGATTACTAGGAACAGAACAACTCTGTCTTTAGTAACAGTCTGTTAACCTCAAGCACTGGGTTAACACAGGCAACCTCAAACACATTTAAAATAACTTTACAGACCTGGCCTTACGTGTTTGCAGAGTGAACTAGATACATCAGTTCCTTGTGCAACACTTGAAATATGCTGTAAATACCTTGGGAACATACAAACATGACAGCCAGGATTGCTTGCTGAATCTGCTCAACTGGCTCCAAGTGCTCTCCACAGCTATGATACACAGTAAGGACCATCCAAAAATAAACCTGACAGAAAATGGAATAAAATTCCTCTTCTTTAGAGCATGGGCAGTGGCTGCAGAGCTGTTGCTAAGGGCAGGGGATGAGGTTTTGGCTGTAGGTTCCAGATCAGCATGGCCAGGGCTCCAGCCCTCACCTCCCCTACACAGGGTCTGAGAGCACAAACCCACAGCTTGTCTGGCATAGATTTGGAACTTTTACTGCTGGTCATTCTTGCACCTTCTGAATGGAGCAGGATCCAGGATTTGATATAGGATAACCATATCCACTGCTGTCAGAAGTGAGTTATTACACAGGGCTGGGAGCTCTGTAGGGAAGTGATGCTGTTCTCACACACACAGCCCATGTATTCCACAAATACTTCCACTACTAACATAAAAACAACAGTCTGTCACTGCCACCCAAACAGCCTGTTCTGTTTACAAGTTGTATCTGGACTTGGCTTTTTAAATGAGGTTTTGCCTCTTTCTTACATGACTTCCCAGCACCTTCAAAGGATCTTGGTTTGGGAAATTAAGGATCAGACGCCAAGTCACCAGGCAAACTGTTTGTACATAAAGCATCAAAGCCCATTATTTTAATCTGTGATAATTACTACTGTTAGCTAAATCTTGCTTCCCTGACGCTTCTTAACAATAAATAACAAATGCACAAGGCATTAATTGCAAAGAGTTGTTGCTTGTCCTGAGATCAATTTGCATTAAGAGAAAAAGTTTCCATCACAGTCAGCACAAAGCTCTCTCACAGAGATTTTTACAGCACCAGGAACAAATGTTTTACAATGGAATTTTGCCCTGGAAGGATGAATTTTAAAGAGTTCACTGTAATCTAACTGCTGCAGACTTTGTGTTTCTCCTTAAAGGAGGAACTGTTTTAAGCCAGAGATGCAGATAGCTGTGAAGGCTCTGCCACTAAGTCCAAGCCCTGCATTAAATCTTCTGGATCCTCATGATGAATATCCTTCACTCGGGATTTGTGAAGAATTGAATTCCACACCAAACATTTCAGCTATCTGAGTTTCTGGAACAATACATTTTATTCTAAGAATTGTACCTACCCATACACTTCCCTAGCAATCCAGTTGTGCCTTTTGTTTACCCCTCAACTCAGAGAATAAGAATCTAATTGTGTGACCTAAGTGTCCAGTCAGAATTAACCAATATGTCTAGAATTTTAAATGCTCCTTGTAAACCAAAGCTAAGTCCAAGAACATCCTGCTGGACTCACACAGGGTGGAATTCCTGGGAAGCAGAGCACTGGCACAAGCTCTCTGCAGACAGAAGCAGGACACATATGCAGCACAAAAGCTTTTGTGCCCTCCTGCACAGGGAAGATCCTGATCCTGAGTTAAGAATCACAAATAACAAGTGATTTTGCATTGATCCTGCCCTGCTCACATGCAGACACAAAATCCATCAACAACACTATTTACTGTGACCAGTGTAGGATTGAGACCTTCCTAGCAGTGAGCCAGTGTCTTTATCAGATTGGAACCATTCATACCATACTGAACTTCCAATCCATGTAATCAGTGAATACACAATTATTTCATATTCCTCCCTATAAAGAGAATCTGGGTCAACATGAATGCCAAAATGTTTTAAAATTCCACAAATAAATAACTAAATAAATAATGTTATTCCACCTGTTAACACACAGGAACTGTTTGCTTTGGCCAGCTTGCACAGACTCTGTGTGCCAGGTTATGAACAAAATAATGTTCAATACTCTAAACATCTTGTGATACAAATTCCTGGCTCAGCATAAATACAGACACTTTGTTTGTGGCAGGTTCTTCCTGCATTCTTCAGCACTGACACCATTAAATCTATGACAGAGGATATACATAAACATTTCTCATTTCTAATCACAATGTTAAAAAAAATGCAAATACAGGTAAGCCAATTTGCCCATCCTGGGCCTCTGCTTCAGTGGATTTTGCTTGCTGGAGTTTGGGTTTTTGGAAAGCAAAGTGCAACTACTGTATCCCAGTGGTTTCTGCACATGCCATACATTCCAGAACACAAAGTAGGCTTTCTGTTTAAGGAACAGTACAGTTAGAAAGATAAGATAAAACCAGACTGGAATATAATATTCCTGGGAAATTTTAGTTCTTCATGCAAACACAAAGTCAGTAATGTAAAGGATGTTTTACGAACAGCACTGGCAAAGCTGTTTCTCACACTGCCAGGCCTCCTGCCCCAGCAAATCCACCTATTGCTTTCAGATCAGAATGCAAACACAGAGCAGATTCTGCTCTGGTTTAATCCACTGCATACAGGAATTCATTCCACTGATGTCACTGAAGGAACTCAGTTCAGACAGACCTAAGTGAAGGTAACCTCCAGCCCCAAGAAAGGGACTGGTGGGACTGATGGTTTAGACTCTGCCTTTAAACTCATGTCCTTCTTTCATTTCAGGTGCTTGGAATGAGTCTAGGACTGGACTATGCTGTGTAGGCCCCAGACTGGGCTGAAATTCAGCTGCACAGCTCTAGTCTTGCATCCTTGGTAATAAAGCAGAGTACACTCTGGCTCTGCATGCAGGAGTTGTGTGGGGCAGAGGAAAGGAATTGAGCTATGAGTGCTCTCAGGTACCCTCTGATCCAGTATGTGTCTGCTAGGGCTTCCCCAAACCTCCCCCCAGTAGTATTCAGTGTAATAACAGTCTCCCAAACCTCCAGATTAATCACTTACAGGATAAGAAGATCCAATTCCAGCTATCTTCTCAGCCCTACACTGATCCCTGAGGGAGACAAAACTCATCACAGCCCCCTTGAGAGCTTTTCCTTTTTCTCACTGACTACATTCCTAACTCTAACTTTTTAACACATATTTACACTCAAGGAAACCAACCTTGTGCTATCTGTCCTTTTGCTTGTCCAGGCTGGACATGGGACACAATCTTAGTTCCCTGCACTCCTGGAGGACACTGCTAATGAGCTCTTTTCTGTAGAATTCTGTCTGCCAGAGCTGTGCAGAGTGTGCTTTTTGAAACAAGGGAAGCAGTGTCAGCATCACTTATAAAGTAACTTTTTGACAATGAGTCCACTTGTGGTGGAAACATTGTGTAGGTTTTGCCTTTGGATGGTTAAGCTGTCAATTCTGCTTGAAATATCCTTCTCTAAAACTTGATGGGTTATATCCATAAGTTTCTGTTGCAATGTTTGGTTTATAAATGGTATAAGGGGAGAGTTTAAATCCCAGCAAAATTTCCAATCAAAACCAGTTAAACCCTTCCTTCCCATATATTTAAACTGCAAATTAATGCAGACAGCACATGAAGCTCAGCACTCTGAACATCTTTGCACTTAGAAAGAAACCACTAGGTAGTGTTTGCTGTTACCTTAGACCAATCACCCGTTTTCCATTCGTAACAGCCTGTGTGATCCTCACACTCTTCCTCGTCCCTTGGCCTGGTGGCTGCATCACATTTGCCTTGAGAGTTTGTGCAGGTCACTGTTCTTTTCTGAATCCCCTTGCCACAGTCTGCTGAGCACTGCAAAACAACAGGGATTTGGGTTTTGTTACATGATGCTTAGAAATGATAACTTATTTTGCTAACGCAACTAAAAGGAAAAGCTGCATTTATGAACACTGAGGAAAAGTGATAATCCAAAAGATTTACTTGCAATAATCTAAGACCCTCATAAATGAATAATCTGGAAAGCATCATATCTGCTTGGGAAATATTTTAGTCTATGAAAAATAGTATATGAACTATGAAAAATGGCAATTCTGAGAATCAACCTTTGAAAAATGTCAGGTGGCTTCTTGCTAGAATTGGTGTTACAGGTGAAAACCCACTAAATCCTGTGTTGAAGAGCTCATCATTCATACTGAAGAAGAACACACTGAGATTACTACACAGAACTGCCACATCCCTTGATGTATCTTGGGATGCACCAAGGGTGATAAATGGTGCTGATAAATGCAATTTTAAATCACAGTAGCATGAGACTTGTAAACACATTTCTGTAGTACAGTCTGCACATAGCATGGCAAAATCACAGCTCTCACGTTCTCATGTGAAACACGTACATCATCCTCACTTTTGGATTTGCCACATGCTCATTGCTATGCTAATTCTGAAGAAGTCTAGCAAACACTCACATGAGTGAGCACAAATGATCCACCAATGTTTTTGGGCCTGTGCTCTGTGGAAGTAGCTTCTAAAGAGCAGGATATCTGGTCACCCATTTATCTTTGCCAATGGTTGGAAAATCTGTTTTAATGAAGAATTTGTCTTGATTTCCTTGGCTGTAATAGGTGGGAAAAGGAGACACTGGCATGAACTGAAACAGAATTTCTGTTTTCAATACTCAGTCTGGTAACACAGTACCAGATCTGCTGATGCTGTCACATCCACCTAAGCCCATGTCACCACACAACAGCACAGCCACTCTGCCTGCTCCTCATTCTCATGTCACTGCAGTGGTTAAGAGTGAGAAATTTTCTCGCAGAGCCACTGGGGACAGGTGAGTAGAAAAATGATCTGTGTACCAACTGAGATAAAAACTAACCTCCTCCAGCATGTCAAGCTCTCCCCTTCAGGGGATCAGCAGGGAAAAGACAGTTGATTTGACACTGAATAAATAGTGAAGATATGAGATATTCTGTGAGGTCTTTTGAATGTATTCCAAGAAGCTTCTCCATCCAGGGGGTCTATGCTGGAAACAAGCATCAGCTTGATATAAATTACATGGAATGGACAAATCTCAGCATGCCTGTCTAACTGTCTTAAAAATACAATCCAGGCAGTTCTGACCTGCTGGCCTTGTTAAGGACATGAATGACAAGCGTTTATGAGCTGGCAAGCAAACAGACAGGCCTTTAAATACTTCAGAGTACTACAAAGTGACTTCTTGAAAATCTGGGAAACCTTCCACTTAATTTACTATGTGCTGCTCATGGCGTGACCTCCTTGCGGATGTAACATCTTGGTAATAAGCACAATGTATAGTTCTGCTAGATACTGGGATGAATTCTTCCAGGCTTTGCAGAATTCTTGCTTTGTTGGACTCCTCAGAGCTCAAGACTTGCCAGAGTTCCCAGGCTGGAGCTCCCTAAGTGGTACCTTAAAGCCATGAATTTGCCCCAAGTTGTAGAGACCTTCCCAAATTACATATCATTTTCCTCAATCCCTGGGGTGGACTCCTCAGGGTTGCACTTGTTCATCTCAAACTACAAAGCACAATATATAAAGTCTATGAAATGGTCCAATTTACTCAAAGTAAATCAAGCTGAAGTGGGAGTATTTTTCACAGTAGGAGAAATCTCTAGGTGGGTTTTACAAGCAAGTCTGGGAAAAACACCAACTGTTTGTTCTTCCCACAGCTTTTAAGTCATTCACAGATTAATACTGCATATACTTTCCTAGACAAAACAGCATGTGCAAAAAGGTTTCCAACAGATCTTTGGTGGTCACATATAAATCACCTTCTTTAATAGTGTCTTTTCTTTCCTTGAGCCATCTGTTTTCATGAAGAATTTGTTAATATATCGATTTTACAGAGAGTCCATGAATTAATAGGCACAGTCCCTGCATGTCCACTAAGATCATTATGTCTTATTTCATTAACAAATTGCTTAGTCAAATCCCATGACTTTTTGTAAAGGAGCAACACAACTTTGCAGTTAAGACACAACTTCTTTATCTGAAGAAAATTCTTTTTCTTTTAGTCTAATTCCCTAACTGTAGAACATTCACCTTTTCCTGACAGTCTCTATTTTTGTCATTAAAAATGGGTTGAGCAGTACTTTGTCCAAAACAATCTCAAGTGTTTGGCAATAAAAGGGGAACTTAATTTTTTCCACAATGAAGATTGCATTGGAATTTGCTTTGAAAACACACATTTTTGACTGAGGACCAGACATCAATGTGGTCAACTGTGTTTTGTTGTATAACCAAAAAAGTTCAGAAACATACGTCAGAAAATTGATTTATAAAATAATACCACTACTCTGATATTTGTTCTACAACATCAGACCAAAATGCTAAGAATTAAAGTGATCACCACTGAAGAAAGTCCTAGGTGTGAGAAGTGTTCACACTGGCAGAGCATCAAATATGTCCTGGAGTCAACTGTGCTACGTAAGAGCAGAAATGTGCCAGAAGAACAAATTTAAAATCACAAGTGGGCAGTTACAGACCCAATAAAGGGTAAATAAGTGTATCAAAGGAAGAGCAAACCAGCTATTGGAAAAATGATCTAAAAATATTGTGTATTTGCAAATGAGTTATGTGGTCACAAACATGGAAGATTTCCACCCTGGATTTCCACTCATCTCTAACTTGACTGAGTCTGTTTCATAAACAGGAGAGAGAAGTCCCTGGGATTGTTAACAAAAGACTCAAGTAAAAACTACACCATAAGAATAGTCTCAGCTGGAAACAGTTCAGCTGGTTTAGCCATAAGAAATACAGAGGGCATCAGCTGGAAGGGGAAAGTCTACAACACACAAAAGACCTATCAGACAACTCCTTAAAACTTTGGTGTGTTTCTCCACATCTTTTGAAATGAGCTCAGAAAGAACATGAATCTCATTCATTAGTGAACAGATCCAGTACCCTACTGAAAGGAAACACTACTCTCACTTAACTATCCTCTCTCTTGCCAAACAAAGATTTCCTGTTCAGAAGGTGCACAATGGAATCCCATTGTGTTTAAGAAGAGACACTGTTCCTCGGTGTGAGATCCCTTGTACCCTGAGCTTCTGTGACTTTTAAGCACATTTCTAGCAATAATATTTTGCAAGAGCTCTCTGACAATGTTTTAAACAGACACTCAGTGTTTCAAGTGGAGATGAATAACAAGGAACCCTTCTCACAGAAAGAGCTGTTGCTGGACAGTGCCATAACACAGCCAGGCTGGAATGAGACTGCACTGCACCAAGAGTGAAGGATCTTACCATTCCCATGAGCCCAACAGACACAGTATCAAAACTAACAGGGACATTGTTACTCACAAGGTACAAAGTTGCCCTGTATTGGCCAAGAACTGGTCATGAACTGCAGGCACACTCCAGCTCACTCTGTTGCTAACCAGAACACCAGCTAGACCACAAAACATTTACATTAGAAATGCATTTATAACACCTGGGGAAAATTTCTTAACACTGCAACTGCATGGAGAGGCATTTTTAATACAAAGTATAATCAGCATATTCATGTTCCTGGAATTACACAAAAGAAGCCTGGATAAGGCCCAAAGATTGTGCATTCTCTGTAACATGCAGATGCTTGATAAATCTGATATTTGTTTCATACCACACTTAAATGAAGCCATAAGCCTTGGTGGGTTACTACACTTCTGGCCTCAGGTCAGTGAAATGTTTTTCCTTCCTGGTCAGAGTTTTCAGATGGAAAGATAAGGTTACTAGAGCATATATAAACCCTGCCTTAATAATCCATCTGGGATGGAATACAAACCTCATCTCCAAATTGTTCCTCTCAATAAATAACAGTCCTACCCAGTGCCCCAGTACTGTGAGGCACTGAGTACACTGACCATGAGAACACGCTTGACTTTAAGCACTCAGCTGGATTAAGCCAGCTCATCCAGAGCTGTGTGCAGTCTGGCTCCTTTCTGGGATGAAGTTCCTACCTTTGACCACTCTGATGCTTCCCAGATAGAGAGGCAGTCCCGTCCTTCACAGCTCTGCACTGTGGCTGGTTTGTTGCCCAGGCAGTAGAGATCTCTCGTGGTAACGTAGGAGCCGTTCTGCAGCTGATAAACACACGTCACCTCCCGGTGCTGGAGACCTTTCTCACAGGTGGCAGAGCAGGGACTCCAATGGCCAGTCACCCACCTGGGAAGGAGCCAGAGGAGAATCGTTAAAAAACTGTTGGGATAAAACATTATGCTTCACTTAAAACCTGTGAGAAGTGGGTAACCCCTCCTAGATTTGTGGGTTCTTTGATGGTGCTGTTATTGCCACACTGAGATCACTGATCACCTGTGGGAGCTGAAGTGTGTGAAGCACAAGAGTGTCAGTATACAAGTGAATATTCCCTCCTGACTCCATGCCAGACAGAAACACAAACTCTGCATCATTCTCTTTAACCCCACTCTCTACCGTGTGGCTGTGTTTACCCCTCACATAAAGACAGACTTGTCTGCAGACCATCCTGTCCTATAAATATTCCTCACTTTGAGAGGTACCTGGGCTACATCTACATCTGCATGCACAGTATCACTGTGCAGAGAGCCTGTACAAACACCTGACCTGTACACAAACTGGGATGTGCTATGGGCAGACACCTGGCCCAACTGCTTTCCCACATCCAGGACCAGAGACAACTTCTCTAGCCTTACATCATATGACCTCAAAGCAGACAAATCTTCTATGTCCCAGACTATCAGAATGAAAAGACATCTCCTGCCTCACTTTTCATTCACTCTCTCACAGCCACTGATGAGATTTCATCTTTCATAGTTGGACTTTCCAGGATGTTTAATTGGAATCTCATAGGGTGAAGTTCATGGCATGCAAGGCCTCAAAAATACAGAACACCTGGCCAGCTCCATTCTTAGAAAATCTCCATTGCATTTAACTGCCAAGGCTCAAGAAGTACTTGAAGAGACAAGATTTTCCCCACAGAAAGGATCCTACAATGTGATTTCCAAGCTGCATAGCTCACAAGGATGTGCCATAACCCAATTTGGTGGGGATGGGTATATTTCCCTATACCCATCATTTCTCTGAGCCTTTGGGATTCATTTACTTTGTAAGCACATTTCAGGTGCCATTTCTTTCTCCTTTGATCAAAGTGTGCTGGGAACAAATACATGGCCAATTTTTTTGTTGTTTGCTATGTTATGTCTTCAAAGGCTCTTTGGCCAACACCCAGCCCAAGGCTGAGAGGTGTTCAGCTCCTCCAGCGCAGGGAAAGTGTTGATGCTGTGAGCAGGCACCAGCTGTGGCCATGCAAGGGAAATGAGGCATCCTCACCCCTCCATCTTCCAGCTCCCACTGACTCCAGCAAGTGCTGGAAGCACCACTGTGGTTAGAGCTGGGCTGCAAGGCAGTGAATAAAATGTCTAAGAAGAATCTGAAATAGGAGGTATGTCAGGAGGGTCATTTTTTTGTCCTAAGGACAAGCAACATCGATCTTTGTGCTTCCTGCAATCTGTCAATGAGGAATATGTTCTCTGTAATTACAGGCATTCCAGTATGGAGTGAAAGACTGGACCAATAACTGTGCAGGCACTGTGCACCAGAAGGCTATCATGCCTTTCTCATCAGGCAATTGACCTTCTAGCCTGTTATTTAGGACTGTCATCTAGATTAGTATCCTTACACCATCAATCTTTTACTTGTCACCCAATCCTGGGCTGTCTGTTATGAAAAGTGGCTCAAGTAAGACTTCCTAAAAACAAGTCTACTGAGAAATATTCTGCTGAAAGCTCCTGTAGTCCAGGTAGAGCAGCATAAATGTCAACTTCCTAACCACATTTTTTTCAAAGTTGTTGCATAACTTATCTGAAACAAATCAAACAACTGTTTCCTATCTTCCCATTCCTGAACAGGGAAAAGTCAGTTCAGCCCAATTTGTAAAACATATTCAGCTGCTGCAATTGTCATGAATTAATCTGAAAATGCCATGACTGCTGACCTGGTGTGACAGCATTGATGAGTGCAGTGACAGTGAAGGCAGAAGCCATTTGGACTGAGCAGGGTCAGGCAGGCTGACCACCTGTCTGTTGTGGAACAGGGCCCTGCTCAAATGTTTCTGTGCATTAAAGCAGTTGACTGACACACCTGTGAAATTCTGTTGGCTAAAACAGCTGGTGAGACACTAAATGTGTTTCCCCAGACTCTAGTTTTGGTGCATCTCTGTGGCTTAGTGCTTGGTATTTTGCTTATGGAATGGGAAAATGTCAGCTGGGAAATCAGATACTGGGGCTGAAAGACTGACAAAAATAGCTTTGAAGTGAAGAAATCAATGTCCATGAGAATAAACAGCCAGGCCCCCTTGATATCAGCTGGGCTCTGTCGTGTCAGAGCAAACAGAGGGAGTTATCTGGCTGAAGGAACAGCACAACAAAGGCACAGAGGGGCAGAGTGACTGTGCTTTAGGAGCTCAGTGTGGGTCACAGGGCCAGGGACAGGTCCTCTCCAGGCTCCACTCAACCAATACTCACTTCAGCACTGTGCTCTCACTGTGATTTACAGCTACTGGCAGAAGAAAAAGGAAAAGGGACTGAAAGCAGAGGAGAAAGATAAAAATACATTCCTGGCAGAGGCTGTGTGTGAGCTTGCATTTAGGATGGGCAGCACACAGCATGCCAGCTAATTCCAAGATGCTCCAAGAAGCAAAGTAATGGCTTTCCTTGAGAAAGGAAAATTCAAGAAGGAAAATTCCTTTTGACATTTTTTTTGTTGCAGTTGTAGAGGAGAGAAATCACTGCCCTGTTTGGTGATCTCCAGTTAGTGCTGCTCTAGCACAGATAAAACAGAGCGAACTGGAAAACTGGCAGAGAAAACCCCAATATTACCATCATCATGATAAGAATGAGTGCACAGAGCATGAGCTGAGACCCAGAGAATCAATACAAAGCTGTGCCTGTAAAGAAAATGCAATCTCCAACTTTTTTGTTGGAATGACATCTGTATGTTCAGCTTCAGCTACTGATCCACCACATCCATCCCTGATCCCAGCCCTGTGGTTGAAAAGAAGGTGGGGAAATGCTGTAAGGGATCTCTGAAACCTCACAGTCCACTCAGTCCTGCCTGTGACAACTGCTGCTAACATGGAATCAAAATATCTAGGAATTAAAAGCCATTTTAATGTGGTGGTTTTAATTTCTTATCCAGGAGACAACTGACATTAAATGTTTGAATAATAATAACATCAGTAAAGTACACTATTTGCAAAGGCACCAAGGGGATGATCACTTTGACCACAAAGCCTTATCCTCTCAGAGAAATCTCTGCTTGGCTCAATGGCTTGAAAAATGATCTGGCAAACAAGTAAAGGTGAATCCTATGTGCAGTCCTGGCAGTGCCCTGATCCCCCAAAGTTCCCCCAAAGTCTCCTTCACAGGCAGCTGAAAATATTGTTTTAGTGCCTACACTCAGAGAATCACTGCAACTATATTTCAACATCATTCACAACCAAAGTGGGAAGACAAGGGATTTATGGACAAAGTGATTAGAGATGAAAATTCCTGCCAGTTTCATATTTGGTAAGGCATGTGCAGCAAGGTATCAGCAGAATTACTATCTCCAAGTAATATACACAAAGGGAAGAAAAATGTGATGTACAAACAGTATCACATTATAGTTACTACTAAATTACACCACAGATTTCCCTCTCTGAACTGTCATTACACCTTTTGACACACCTGAAAGTGTTTAACAATGAGAGTTACTTACAGGTTTGGGATTTTTTTTAAAACAGTAAGTATTTTTTCTAATGACAACACAAAAAATAAGTCCAGTGTTCCAACTCCAAACCCCAAGCTGGCTCTGTATTATTAACTAAGCCAATTAACTGCTGTACTCTAAGCCCTGTGTATATCATATAGAGCATTTGGCTTCCAGTTACACTTTAAGCCTGTAAACTGATCTTGGGGATTGCTTGACACCAGACTTCTTTTCAGTTTGGTCCTTCCCTCCCAGGTTATAACCTACCTCCTGTTGGACCATGGGACTGCTCCAGCTGGAGTCCCTGGAGACCCTCTCATTTTGCCAACAAGTACTGATTTACGTGACAAACACACTCATCTTTCTCACAACCACAGGGATGGCTTTATCTGTGGTATTATTTTTTGTAATCTTACCTCTATAGAGGGTTAAAGAGCTAAATGATCCCTGCTAGTGGTTAGGTGTAGGAACAAAGTGATGAGCTTCTAAGCAGAGATTTTAACCCTGTCAGTCTCTGTCTTTCCAGCTAAAAAATGCCCAGAAGGGTGTGATTTTCAAAAGCCTTGAACAGCTGGGATGGCCAGGACATGCAATCTGAGAGGGCTGTTCTAAATCTTTGTCTTCTGAGTCTTCCTCGACCTCTGACCTCTCAGTATCTCTGCTGAAGAATTGGGAGTTCTTCTTCTAATCTGCTTTGGCAACACTCATCTGGCAAGTCCCTGGAGCAAACTTGAAATATCTTTTGGAGACTCAGCTCATCATTTGATCTTTCTATGGTCTGGATTAGTCATTAACCTTGAATTATCTACTCTACCTACTTGCCTAAGACTCCCACATTTTCTAGGAAAAAACTGACTACAGCATAATGCACATAAACCCAGGGGAGATGAATGTCTGCAAGTGAGGGCTTATAGCGAAGGATCTGGAAAAAAATGCTATGAAGATAAAATGGACCAAAGCTGGAGGATGGGGTAAGGGAGTGCAATCACAAGACATGAGGTCACTTTTCAGAGATTTGTAGCCGTTTATAACATAAACCCATTTCATATTCTAAGGTAAATATTGCAGCTCATTAAGTTTCAGCTGGTTATTTCTGCCTTGAGCCTGCAGAAGACTAGTGCTTGCAAGTGGGTTCTCTTCCACTAACCACACATCCATGACAGATTCACACATCCTCTCACTATCTACAGGGAATTGCATTACTTTTGTTCCCCTTCCAACACTACAGTGTAATTTATTTCCCTGCTTTCACTGTAATAGCTTGAATGTGACCAAAGACATGTTTGTAATAACCCAATTTTTCTGTTATTAAACCTGGTTTTTTAGAACTGGCTCTTAACTAGTTGTAGTTAAGAGCCTGTACTACTGCTGAGTAAAGCATCAGAGAAAATTTGCTACAAAACAAGGCAAAGCTCATATGAAAAAGCACTTGTGACAGAAACCAATATAAAGCAGTGTAATCTGGGGGTTCTATTTCTGATAAAATCCATTGAATACCTTTTGGTTTGACATATATTATTGCATTGATGTACAGGTAAGGATAATTCCACGTCCAATTAGCACTGGTTGTATTTACCACCAGTTTGTGATGCAAAAATCACATCAAAGTCACTCAAAGTTTTCTGAGGCACCTGGATGAAACTGTGGTTCTACTGATGTTAGGCAAAACTTAAACCAACTTGCAACAGGGCCAGGATTTCACATTGGATAATTTTAGCAAGGAGAACTGGAAAAGATTTCCGAGAATTAGTCATGTGGAACTGACAGTGAGATATACTTTGCTTACAGCTATCAAACTAAGCTCATGCTTGAATATATAAAAGCAAGAAAACTGTTTACAAAAGGCCTTGTGATTTCCATGAAACACACACACTGCTGTTGTATCATTCTCTCCCCACTCACTCCTGAAACTCTCCACCATCTCTCTGCTGCACTGGGGTCAAAATAATCAGGTGAATCTTGACTTTTGGGAACAGGTTGTGCCACACCCAGTCACTAAAAGACTTTTTTTTTTTGGAAAAAAGTACAAGGAATCTAGTAGAATAATACAGCTGCTGATGCTGAAAGTAGGACTCCAAGACTAACATTCCTGTCTGATTGCCTTTATAAACAGTGTTCAGTAATTTTCCAGTACAGTAGTCATTCTGCTAACAGACTTGCCAACTTTCACTCACACAGGTTTCTTTTTTTTCTGTAGTGATTATCATTTTGACAGCTTTTATTTTGTAAAAAAAATTTCCCACCAATAAGATCAGCCTCAGGACAATATGCTTTATAATGTACATGCATTCTAAGTTCTTCTTTCCAATGGAAGTCATTGTATTTTCCCTCCTCCTCCCCCAAAATGAGCAGATCACCCAGTTTTGCAGGATTGACTGTGGGGTTGGTGTGAGTAGGTGTCCTTCTTGCTGGCAGCTGCCTCGCTACACTAAGGGACAGAATATCAGCACTCTCAGAGCCTTTCTGCAGTGAGTTATCCCTACCCTGATCCATGGCTGGTATAGCTTTAATGGGGCAATTGGTGTCCAGCTCCTTTCCCTGCCTTCCAAGGAATGCAGTGCCTTTCCCTCAGCTCACACCACAGGATGCAAATCGTGAAAAGCATTACAGCAGTTGGAGTGAATTTCATAATTAAATATTTTGCTAGATTATCCTGCTAATCCTTTTTTTTTTTTGTGGATTAAAACTGCATTTGGCCTGAAGAACCTCAAAACAAAGCAGCACAGATCATTTAACATTTTAAAACAAGGCAATGTTCAACCATAAGATTGTTGAGTCAAACATTGTATTGGGAAAAACCATGATGTAAGCCAGCCTGGGTGTTTGCACCAAAGCTAAGGAGCCTGTCAATATTCCATGTGAAAACTAATGCCAAATTGACTTCTGCCCTAGCAAGTTTGCTGCACATACATTTAGCATTAGCCAATAAGTCCTCCTCATTCTACTTTGTCTGCTCCCCAGGCTTGTCTTAGTTCTCTTCCAGAACTGTTGTATTAAGTTGCTGCATTTACCTGAAAACATCTATTAGTCTTTCAGTAGCTAATTAAGCACTGATTGGTACTTACTAACTTGCCTCCAACCTGGCACACAGGTGTTTGTGTCTCCTTCTAGTGGATGGGAAAAACCAGCCGTGCCCAGAGCAGGACATCAGCTACCCCTTCACAAAGCTGCCCAGGAGTGCCTCAGGCTCTCTGGTCTGCAGACTTTGGCTTTGGCTGCTGCTGGAGCTCTGCTGGAGCTGCCCACCCTGGCAGCCCAGCCCGCTGTCCCCGAGGAGCAGCCACCAGAGCGCAGCATTGCCGCTGGCTCGGCTGCCCCAGGCCGTGTCCAGCACAGTCCTGGCAAATTCATTAAGCTCAAACTGATTCTAGAGATCCCAACTCCAGTTTTGGGAAGTACTTCAAACTGAGCTCTTACGTGGTGCCTCCTTGGATCAGAGGGTGCTAACATTACTATTTATGCCAGATTTCCAGGCTAAAATGATTTGAAACTCACCCCATGACTGTTCCTCCTTTCCTTCTTCTTTTCATGTAACCAAATCCAACACACACCAAAGATGTTTCTCAGAGTAAGGCACAGACAAGGTTTTGAACTTGTTGGCATTGAAGCTTATGGATGATAAACACTTGTGCAGGTTCCAAAAGAGCCTGACTGCATTAATGCAAGAACAGACCCATCTGGAACCATTAAATGTCTAGCTCAGTCCCTGCAGTTAGCAGACACCCATGTCCCTCCAGTCTAGTCTAATTTCCATACAGCCCTGCAAGTAATTCGCTGACATTCTCAGAGTTTTCCATCACACTGTTCCTCACCAAGACTATCTCCTCACAGAATAAATTCAAAGCTGTTCTGCTCCCCATGTACCTGTGATGATAACACAAATAAATATGGTGCAAACAGACCAGAACCAGGGTGACAGACTGATTTCTGTACTCTTGGGCTGTTGAACACAGCACTGTCACACGGTGGAGTCTAAAGGGAGAGGTGGACTCTCAGACAGCAGGCTCATGTGGATACACACCATGAGCTTGTATCAGACCAGGAATCAAAGCAGTGGGCACTATCAACCATCACACACTGAGGCACCACTATTTTCACACCGTTACCTTGGCAGTCACCAGCCTTTTGGGAAGGTTGGTGAGGTGCTGAGCCAACTGGGGCCTTGACTGACTCATAACTGGCTTCGTTTTCACCCCAGCGGGCACCACTGTGGTGTGTGAGCCCTTGGAGAGCACAGTGCTGGATGCCAGCCCACGGATGGAAAAGGGACAGGGGAATAGAAGAAAGAGAGCAGGAAGTGATCCATGTAACCACAGACCTGACCCCAGCAGTGTGCCAGCGTTCAGAGCAGTTTTGGAGGGCAACAATAATCAAGGACATAGTGGATACAACATAGGTTTCCTCCAGGCAAAACTCATTGGATGTACTTCTTTGACTAACATAACTGGTTTTCCAGACGAAGGAAATGTGGTAGATTTAATCTGGTGAAGTACTCCTTTTGCTGCACTGGAAATGCTTACTGGGGATGTGCTGGGAAACATGGATATCAGTGTATATCTCATAGGGTAGGTGAGAATTGGCCTTTCACCTACCCTGTAGTGCTGTAAAGGCATATCAAGTATGAAGGGAATTCAGCTTAGTTACCAGTGGACTTCCTGAAAGATCTGTCTGGCATTTGATCTTATTTAGTATGTTCATTAATGACCTTGGCACAAAAACTGCTGAAAAATTAGGGAAAATGCTGACAATACAAAGTCTAGAAGCATTGTCAATGCCTCAGAGGATTAGGATGTCATACAGGAAGAACTGAATAACCTTGAGTACTGCAATAACAAAGATAGGATGAAAATTAATAGCATACAGTGCAAGGCTGTGTGTGCTTGGGGACTAATAACAAGCATTTCTGTGTTAAAGTAGGGCTCATATGTTGAAACAAATGAGGGGGAAAATGTCTCAAATGACTGTAAGCCACAAACATGATGCAGCCATGAAAAAAGCAATAAGAAGTTTAAGAAAAGCAAGGGATTTAGCCCAGAAAGAAGATGGAAGGAGGAGACACAGTGGTTTGCTGTATCATATGGCACTTAGCCCAAGGCAAAGAGCTAGGGAGGGAAAACACTGTATAAGCAAAGGAACAAAGCTGATGCAAGAACAAATGGCTGAAAATGACAATGAATAATAAGGCTGGAAAGAAAAGATCCTGCCCCACATGGACAGCAAGGTCACAGGAGAGCTTTCCAGTGAGGGAAGGAGCCTGTGGAGCAAGATCAGTTTATGGGAAGGAGTCCATAACATGCTGCTGGTAGTAGCAGAAAACTAACCCTTGAGCTCAGGAGATACTTGCAAGTCCTAAACAGGGAAACTAAGGGCTCAGGTCTCCTGGGGTATTCTGTAGATGCAGGCAGGGATTTCTGGCTTTGCTGCTGCTGTTGAGCATCTGTGTAGGAACACCACAATATTCAGCAGGTCCCTGAAAGAACTCAACCTCTATTAAAATCTATTACAGCAAAGAGGAGCAAAATTAACAGTGTTTGCATACAGACTATTACAAGTCTTAACAGTTGGGAAATTTCATGTGGTTTTGGTTCTTTTCCTGCACTGGAGGGGAGCAGTCTCATATTCACAGGCCCAACCATGCTTACTGAAGTGTGTGGCCACTGGCCGACCTGTGTTTTCAGTAATAACAGCTGATGTGATCTGTGATTCCTGAGCCTCGTGCCAACGCCAGCGCTGGGTTTGCCGATGGATTTGGGTTGGTGCACAGTGTGCTGGAAACGACCCATACACACCACATGCAAGAATCCAGATTCCATCTGGTTACAGCAGGGTTTTGTAAAAAATATCTAAAGAGCTAGGCAAAGGATTAGAATAAAGAGGTGCTAATAGGGTGCAGTTGGGACAGGAAAGGAAGCTGTAAAGAATTTAATGGAAAAAGAGGGTCAAGGAACATAAAAAATAAAATAGGAAGAAAAAGAGGCATTTTTTTAAAAGGTGAAAGAGTAACAATAATAAAGAATGAAAGATTCTTTTATTTTTGCCAGTTTCAACAAAACCCTTAAGAAAATTCTCTTCTCTGACGTTTAATTTTAAAACATGTCCGTGGATCCAATCAGTTTTTAAACCCTGCTTTGTTTTCCTCAGATATTGGTTGCACTTGGAGTGTTCTAACCTTCTCCTTGGCCTCATGAAACTACTGTCCCCTGCCCCACATTATTTGGCTCTCCCAAGAGGTGGCTGAAGTTCAAAGGGATCTTTAATTTACAAAGCACTTTGGGATTGTGCTGGAAGAAAGACACTGTTCTTAATAACATACTTTTTTCTCCTGATCACTTTATATAATGTGTGGTATTATTTTTTAATTTTTATTACAATGTCAACAGCAACAGCCTCCTCCTCCATTTATACAACGTGATCTCACCCCATCCCAGAGAGTTTGCAATCTAGGTCCTACATGGATTGAGAGAGGAAACAAAGAGACAGTGTGGAATAGGGAATTAAAGTCACAGAGCACATCCAAAAGTGAAAGAGAGACTGAGTGTCCTCTGACCCAGTCCTGTGCTGGCCACAAGGCCCCTCTCTAGAGATAAACACTCTGTAAGGTGATTCCCTTCAATTTTGAGTAAAAGTGTAAATGTAGTTCAAAATGCACAAAACAGAACAGGTTTACTAGAGAAAGGAGAGCATTGTTCCTTCTCCTGAACTCAGGTGAAGGGCTTAGGTCTGAGTGGAAACGGGAAAGGACCTTATTGTAACAAGATGCTACAATAATTTTACTTGAAACCCTAAAACAAATTCAGGGCTCATAAAAAAAGCATTGACATGGTGAAAGAGAATGGTTTCTTTAAGATGTTCTTGGTCAGAGAATATGCTAAGCATGCATTTCTAATGTCTGGGTGGGCAAACCCAAGTGGAAATTTAAATTCTACAGAGGCACAGAGAATGTGCTTCTGAAAATGTTTCCAGTTAAAAGCATGTTAAGTGTGAAAGTGTAGTCTACACGGAGGGAGTGAGGGAGTGTGGTCTATCAGATCATCAGCAAGGATTTTGTGGCCTTTCCGGGTCCTAAGCACATTTGGTGTCTGCTGTCATTGCCCTGAAACAAATGCACCAGTGAGAGTGTCACCGCGCCAGAGCTAATTGCTCCTGGGGAGAACTCTGCCAAATTGTGGCTATAAATTGCCTGGTAACTCCACACAGAAGAGATGCCTTGGAATAACATTAAGGGCTGGACCTGAATCCCCAGAGGAACATCTGGATATAGGAACAGAGTATTCTTTTCTCAGGAGGCTTTTTGTGATTTAACCTAACTCACTGCCACTGCCCTGGACAGGCAGCAATGCCATGGTGGAAGTGTGCAGCAAGGAGGAGACTTCACCAGGGGCTCAGGGTCATGGGGATCCCTCTGAGAAACACCACTGTGGGTCTTACAGACCTGATGGCCAGGACCCTCCTCTGCTGCTCAGCTGGCAGAGGCAGAAGTTGCCCACTTCTCCCAGGGCTTTGTAAGTTGCTTTTCTTCATCTCTACCACCTGGAATCCTTCCATAAACCTGCCTAGCTCACTCCAGTCTCCTTCCAGTGACTTCCCAAAAGGTCTAGAAGAAATATTTTGTGCCAGGGCACAAACACAAGCAGATGTTCCTTGTTTCTGTCTTTTTGGAGGGAGTGACATGGCAGAAAACCCAGCATCACTGAATTTAGGAAACAACCTCATGGAAATGAGTTGTTTCCATGAAGTCACTGGGAGTTTGGCTCTCCTTACACCCCCAGAAGCACACAGAGTATCTCATTATACTTTTCAGTGCTGAAAGCTGTATGACCACAGCATTGTACAGCAGCAATAACAGGCAGTGGAGACTGAAACCTGAACCAGCCTGGCCTTATTGATGGATGACCTGACACTGGATTTCCCTGCTCCAGGGCACTTTAATCAGAGTGCAGGTCTAATTAGAAGGAAGTGTGCTGTTTCTCATTTTCCCTATTGTTTCTGCCAGCAGGATTAGCTGTGTAGATGCCTTTCCCTGGCTTGTCTGATTATACAAGATGCAACAATTAGCAGGTTGGTTTGAATATGCTTTTTTAGGTATTGTTCAGCTTTGTCCTAAATTGATTTGATGTTCTAACTACTATCAAAACTGGAGTGTCTAAACTGCTCTACAATGCTGAACATTACTGCAGAGCAAGAGAGAACTTTTTTGTTAGCAAACAAACTGAACAGATTAATTTACCTTCCTGTCTTTTGTCATTTTGGCCAGAAATGTCTTTTTTAATACAATGCAGATCAAAATTAATTCAGCTAAAAGTGCTTGCCAAATTAAAAAGAGAGCTTTTTATTATTTTTGGAACTTACTACTATTAGCTCTCTAATTATTCCTACTGAGGAAAAAAAGCACCCTTATTGAGGAAAGCATCTAAAATGTGTTTCATCACAATTTCTTGACTTTAGAGTTTTTTTCTAGCACTGTTTGACAGTTAATCAGAACCTATTTTGTGCTGATTCAAAGAAAAAAAAGGGTAGATATGTAGTCACTGTATTCCTGTCTAACTTTACACTGCAAGTTGCTCTGTCTCCCCAGGGGCAGCCAAGGGGAAAAGAAAACCATCCTCAAACAATGCTCGAAGGCAGCCTGCATGGAATCTGGCCTTATTGGCCACAAATTAAATGGGCTTTGTCTGAGGTAATGAAAATCTGACCTGCTCAACAAAAGGAAATGAATATTACAGCTGCTTACTGTGGCTAACAATGTGTCCCAATCCTTTTTAGACATTTTCCCTGCGTTCACCAGAGGAAGGCTTTGGAAATGGGCAGTTTCTGAAGGAAAAGGATATTGGGGTGTATTCTTTTGTAAGTCCTTACCGTGACTGGCAGGGGTGAGTGTTACATTTCCTGACCTGGGGCTCGGGGCGGTTCGCTCGCTGGCAGTCACTGTCATTCACCACTGTCATGGTCTTGTTAATTATTCGAGTGCAGGACACTATGGTTTTCCGCTCACCTACAAGGCAAACAGAGAACAACTCTCAGCAAAACCATCTCAACTCCTTAACCTCCCTATTACCTCTACAACAAGGACTCTACATAGACCTACCTCCTCTTATTCTCCACTTCTGCCTTACCTTTGTACTATTATGTTTTGGCTCTTCTTTTCTTTTTTTTTTTTTTTTCAGAAAAGTTACAAATCTTTCCCCAATAATTGTGCAATTGAGTGTTTCACAGGAACAGCAGGTTGGGCTTTCTCTTTCTAGTGGAAATGATCTTGGACACAATTTGCTTTCATCTCTGGTTCCTCCTTCACAGGTAGCTGTGCCCTGTAATCACCTAGGACAGATGTGCTGCAGCCACACAACCACCCACCCCTCAGTGGCTGATGATGACAGGACAGCTGCCTCTTGCTGCTCTTGCTGGCAGGAAGGGCCAGGTTGAAAAGGAGTGACTGAGGTTTAAGAGTGATTAGCTGAGCTTGTTTGTATTTCACAAAGAGGCACAATTAAGCCTCCAAAATACATTATGTTTCATCTTCTGGTCCTCCAGATATACTGCTTTAAAATCCTGCTAGTAGGAGACATCTCAGGAGGAGTCAGCATTGCTCACACAAACTGTCTGTGCCCTAGGAGGTTCTTTCACCCAGACACTGCAGTGTGGCCCTCAGGGTTCAGCCTTCCACCTGTGATAGCAGAAAAGCAGTGCCACAGAGCAGCATGACAATGGTCTGGTGTGCCAAGGAAAATGCCATTCCTGCACCTTGTGACTTCGCCTTACTGCTCATTATTTTGGATTGTGAGATCCTTTTTTTAACCCTGAGTCTGCACTGCATTGAGTTTATTCATGATTTACAGCAGATAATAAAAAAGAACTCAAATTCTGTTAACAAAATTTGTAAAAGTCTACACGGAAGAGGGAAAGGGAAAAGCTTGGAGAAGTAGTAAAAGCATCTGGCAAACAAAATAAAAGATCAATTGTCAAGCTCCTGGTGGTGGGAGCCATATTGGCAGACACTGACTTGATTCAAGTACGTGGCAGGCTTGCAACACAAATCAAAAGAGGCACAAAGAAATTTCCTACTCATTCATGTGAGGGTTTAATGGTTCTAAGAAATTACTGTTTCAATACATGAGTAAAACTAAGTGTCTATTTTAAAGTGAGTTTTATTTACAGAAAAAATATCCCATGATTTCAGTACACTGAGGGCAGTGCAAATGTGAAGATGAGCTCTCTTTCCTTCTGTCATATCATATCATAAATAACTGGGTCTGCTGGTGAAGAAAGACTGGCCAGAATGCATGGAAATTATCTGTTTTCCTCAGGGAACAACCTACTTCTTCCAGCCCTGAAAATTCAATGGACAGTGCCTGACAAACCAGTCTCTGGTTTCACAGCATCAATTCCCCCCAGGGGCTCAGCAAATCTGTCTCAGCACATCCGAGGGATCCTCTGAAAAGTGAGGTTTGCAGTGCTCATGGACTCCCAGCACATCCACCTGGCACTAGGAGTGCCTGATGCAATCTGCAGGAGCTGTCACAGCAGCACTGCCCCTGTTTCATCCCTGGGGAAGGAAGTGCCTTGCAGTGAACATGCCTGAACACCTGTGAAGACTCTGCTCCAAGAATGTGACGGAGGCTTGAGATATGGAGCTGCACACAGTGCCTTGAGCCATCCGGGGAGCAGGAATCCAGGTGCAGCTCCAGCCTACGGTGATGAGCCGACAAAGCACTGTCCCTGCCAAAACCCTGGGTGAAAATTAGCTGTGGGGATGGGGATGAGAGCTGGGAGAGCTGGTGAGAATGAGCTCCCATTTGAGTTCATTATGGCAACATCCATCCCCGTGGCCAGTTTGCTTCAGGCCTTGGCAACATGCAGACACCTCTGTAGTGACAGCGAGTCCCACCGAGCTTCCCAACGTCCTTACCTCCTCCACACTGCACACTGCATCCTTCCCATCCACTGTGTGTCCAGATGTACAAAGAATCCTGTTGCTTTTCTGGCTCGCTCCTGTTTTCAGCAGTATAGTTTACAGGAATGGTGTATTCATAATGAATTCCATAATTGGCAACATGCAGACACCTCTGTAGTGACAGCGAGTCCCACCGAGCTTCCCAACGTCCTTACCTCCTCCACACTGCACACTGCATCCTTCCCATCCACTGTGTGTCCAGATGTACAAAGAATCCTGTTGCTTTTCTGGCTCGCTCCTGTTTTCAGCAGTATAGTTTACAGGAATGGTGTATTCATAATGAATTCCATAATTCTGGTCATAACAGCACCTTTTTTTTTAGCAGGAAAAGAAAGACTGTTGCAACACACTGTGCTCGGAAAGCCAACAGACTGGAGACAGCAATGCTGGAAATGCTGGCTCAGGCCAAGATTTCTAGAATATAAGTACCTTGTGAAAGGCAACCAAATCTTTACCTAGCAACCTGCAATTACAGAGGTATTGGTAAAACAGGACACCTGTGGGAGCAAAAGCTGCTTATGATTTCTGAATATCTAAAACAGCCATGGAGATGTTTAAACCTAGAATTCAGGGCATAACTTTGAGCCTCACATGCAATCAGCCACTGGCTATCCAAGGAGAAACAGTGAGACAACAGGAAGCATTAAACCAGCAGTTTTCACATGACAACTATTTTAATGAGCATCTGGAGTTAACATCTGAAAGAACAAGGTGATCCTTCTCAAAGCAAACACAACTAATGCAAAAATGTCATGTCTCCTGGGAAATGGGGCACTCACAGTGAGTGTGACTATTCCTACTGACAGAAGCATTTTATTGTCTTGGAAACCTGAGGAGGACAAGGAAGAGCCATATCACACAGCTGCTGGCAACATCCATTTTCATACCCTGCATATTGCTAGAGGAAGGTGAAACCTGCTTCCAACAACAAGCTGACTATGTCCCATGGAGTCACATGTGATGTCTCCAGTGTTATCACTCCAAACTTCACCGAGTTAACAGAGGAACAGAGAAAATGGTTTATTTTTTCACCACAGGCAGATGAGAGCTCTGGTCCTGTTGTGATTTACATGTTGGGCTCCATTTGGCTCTCACTTTCACTGGCTTGAGTCAGAAGTGACTAGAAGATATCCAGTGGAGTATGATGTCCATGGAATCTGAGCTACCACACTATTACCAAATCCCACAGAAGTACCACTGTAATGCTGATGCTGTGGCTTTAGACTTATACATATTATCCCACAATCTCAGCAGCATTAGACAGGTGAATTGTGGCTTTTGTCACCTACTGACATAGGGGCAATACCTTATCAAATCAGGTATCTTCAGCAGGGCTCTCCTAAGTGAAGCAAGCTGCTGCCTAGCTGACAAAGACAAGTTTCCAAATGCTGTTTTCTCCCAACAATAACTGTTTTCCCTTCAGATTTCCACAAATCATTCTACTTAACCAATAATCTCACTAAAGCTGTCAGGAGCTCGTTTAACCAAACAAATCACTCTGTGCTGAAAGAAGGGGTCCTGGCAGCCTGTGCAGTGAGCACTGGGGGATGCACAAAGGCAGCACCCGAGAGCTGCTCTCTACAGTGCACAACCCTGGGCAAAAAAGCACCTTCCAGGGGATGTGGGGAGACAAGATATGATTTTGCTTCAGCTACAGCGGGAGCCTTACTACCAAAACTGAATACTAAGGTTGAAACTCTCCAGTCATGACAATTTCAAAGACGAATGTTGATTTTTTAAGTACAATTCAAACACCAGGCAGAGGCAGAGCTTGAGTCCTGTTCTGGCTTTCTTGAGGTGCATGAGATATGAACAGCTTGTTCTACAGAACTGATCAGTCAGCCTTGTCTCAAGCTTCTTTCTGCTGTGGGAGTGTTTGGTTGTCCTGTGCTGTGAGAGGAGGACTAGCACAGGCCTAGTTACACAAACATTAATTTCTCCAAGAAATACACTTACAGCAATGCACTTGGAGAAATGCCTCAAGTATTAAAAACCAGCTCCTAAAAAGAAATCCTTATTATCTCAATATGGGTGCAAGACTAGTGAATCTAAAGGCCCATATGAAACCAATTTCATGCAATTTCGTAGCCATACATAATTGGGGGTGTGTGTATGTGTGTATAATTGGTTTCAAATGCAGGTCACAATGGACTGACTGAAGCTTCTGGCTCTTTGTCAGTCCAGTGTATTCCACCACTGTTTGAACAACAGTTTTCTATTTAGAGGGAACTGGTAACCATCCTGCCTTTCTTGTGTTGAAAGAATGAAACCCACTACCCTGTATCAAGGAAAAGATTAATATCTGATTTGAAGCAAAGACTTCATGTGTGCTTTGTTTACCACTGGCAGTGATTTTAAGCCACATTTTTTAATAGCCTGGTAGTTTTTACTTTCCTCATTTTTAATCATTTCTGTAAGGGAAGGTGAAGAAGGAACATTTCCTCTGCTTCTATGTGCTGAAAGTGCCAGTTGTACCTGGAAAGGATACTCATGGAGAGCCTCATAATCACTAGTTTCCTATGTTAGCCACTTACTCCTCATTGAAGGGGAAATGAGTATTTCTTTAAAACTACAGCTCTGCCGATGCTGAAGTTCACAAAATGCTGCTACTAGATTTTACTGCAGTACACCTCAACCAAATAATGTCCCAAAAGAGCTGCCAAAGGGACCCTGAACAGCATCTGCACAAACGGTACCTGGGCAACTCCTTTTTCTCACATGAGGTTAGGAAGACCTTGGCAGTACAAGATAATTTGTCAGAGTCCTGTTTCAGGAGGGAAGACTTGTGTTAAGGCCAAAGTCAAGCAGAAGCCGATGTTTCTGATGATGAAGAAGGTGCCTGTATACACCTTTGTGTGGGCAGACCTTGAACTGCATGGCTGATAAGAAAGGTGCTGGTGTGCCCAAACCTGCCCCAGGGACTGCTCCAGCAGGAACCTCTTTGAATCCAGCTTTAAACTGGTCTGTATGTGAACCTGGTAAACTCACTCATCTGTCTGAGAAAGCAAAGATAAAACACCTCAAGTTCCCATGCTGCATATTTTGACACCAAGAAAGTACTGACAAAGTGGAGTATAACTATTACTTTTTTGTGTATGTGAAAAGTTCAAGCATCTTTGGAGCTTTTCAAACTGGGTCAGGAAACGTTGCACAATGAACACCAGCAAGCCAAAAAAATCAGGTGAGGAGAGGGAGAGAATGCTGATTTTTAGCAGTGCTTACAGATAGCCTTCAGTTAACAAACGTGGCAAAAAGTCACAAGGAAAAGAAACAGCACAGAGAAGAATGTAATTGAATAAAAAAGTTACAGGAAACAATGAATATATTAAACCACTGTGATTCTATGCAAGCCTTGCTGTAGAAACTAAAGCTTTCTGCAGACTTTCAAGTAGTAGCACAGCTATGAGACAGGCATTACTACAGCTGTCCTACAGATACCAACAATTAGGTTACACCAGCAGTAAGGAACTAGCCCATGGATCACCACCTCACCCACTAGTGACAGCTCTGGGACTACAATCCTGTTCTTCTTACCCTTGTGGACTTCTCACTCATGTCCTCATACAGCAGCCACATGGCTGTTTATAGCATGACAGGCTGGGTTAACAGCAGGACTACCTGAACATTAGGAAAAGCTTTCAAAAACACCTTAAAATACACACAATGGATAAAATGATACAAAGAAAACAAGGAACATTGCTGTGTGCAATTAAGTTACTACTTAGATTCAATTTCACATGTATGATCTGTACATGCTAAACCTGCATTTCTTCTCTTTGAGATCAGTGTATTTAAACACAGAATATATTCTGGCATAAAAAGAGAAGATATTTCAGTATATATCTTTTTATGTGTGTGAGCAGCTATGTCCATGAAACAAAAAGGGTCCCTGGGAACCTACATCCTCTGGAATAGACCTGTCACATTGTCTGTGACACATTACAGGGGATCCTATACTGGACATGAGCTTAGTGGGACACTGCATGTCCTCTCAGAATAGAGCATCACTCACTTTGAAGTACAGAGCTGAGTTTCTCCAGCCCTTGCCATGCTGCAAAAGAACACAAAGAGGAGAACTACAGCATACCTTGAACACACTCTGGTGAGGAAGCAAACAATCACAATTTAACTAGGATATAAACCCTTTATGTTGCATCACTTAAGAAACACAAACAAAGGATATAAAGTTACCATCAAGTGCAGTGGTATTTTAGTTGGTCCTTTGGCAGAGATTTTCTCCCACAGACCCCTTCGCACGTACCGGACAGTAGTGCCTGCGATCTGAAACTCACCAGGAAGCTCAATTTTCCAGTCGCTGTTAATGGATCTCTTACTGGAATCTTTTAAAGCTGGAATGAATCAAACACCACGGAATGAAATGTAAGCAAATTTGTAATTACTATATAGACTGTTGAGTCTTTGTCTCAGGCTATCTGAAGCACAAGATGCAGTAACTTTGCAACAGATGTGAGTTTAAAAGGGAAAAAAAAAAGTGCACTTTTAGCTGAGTCACCCTAACATTTCTAACTTGGATATATCCTGTACCTCAGCTGCTGAAGGTATTTCAAGCATTAACATAAAATTCATAGATCCTTTATCTCTAAACTCTCCTTCCAAATGCAACAAGGCAACCCTGCAATTTCATCTCCAAGCAGATTTATTTTTAGTCTTCACCTTTAAGACTGCATTTTCCTCCACTTTCCTTGAGAAAAAGATCATTCAAATCTGTGTTGATACACATGTGAAGATTTGCAAGTGCAGAATACAACTGATCCTAACTTTGTGTGTGCTCCATAAGGCAAACCTTGAACAAGTTAACATTTGGCTGTCACATCTGGAAAGAGAAGTCAAGTTACAAGGCAGAGGCTGCTCAGTGGACAGAATGTGAACTTGACCACTCTCTTTTCAGAGCCCATGAGCTGGGCACACATGCATAAGGTCAGGTGCTGTAGGATCACATCCATCCTGCCAGGCAGTGCCTCTGTGCATCAGTAAGGCCAACATAGAAAGCTCTGCCACAGAAGGAAGGTAAGTATTGAGAAGAAAAGACACTTGGAGTAGTATGTCCTTTCTTCCAGCATAACCTATTGCATCAGGATCATTGATATCCTTCAAATACCCAAAGACAACTCCAGCCATAAGGACATCCCATTACAGTTGACTCATCAGTGCAAGTTGACTTAGGGATGTGTTTTCTACGTTAGGACGGAAGCAGAGTTATCCAGATGTCGGTGTGATGCACTGAGGGAAGAGAAAATTGGCAGATCCTGTTCCAGCAGAAAGTCCCAGGCCCCTTTGTGGCGACCCATGCACCGTGATCAAATCTGCCCTGACAGCAGACAGACAGAATATCCCCTGTGTTACTGGGCTTCCTTAGTTCAAGGTTAACTGTGTCTTTTGCTAAGCCTTTAACAAGATGTTTTCTTAACCTCCAGAATTTCATGCCTATTTTATTCTCTTCCAGCAAAGCACACAACCTTGGCCTTCACTTAACTGACTGTGTTGCAAGGAGGTAAAAAGAGCTGTTTAAAGCCTCTGCAAGTCAATAGGAAATCTCCCATTGATCTTTGGATCAAGCTCCCATAGCAGCAAACCCTTCTAGGTGTGCTTAGGTTATATATAATTTATAGTGTCTGAGCTCTGAGGGAGTCTGGAGCAGGTGGAGGTCACAATGTTCTCTGCATCCGTATGTGCCTTTCTGAGGACTTGTACTCTGAGGAGTTACTGGAGAAACAGGGAATATCTTTCCATCCTGCTGCACACAACTTTCCTGACAGCTCTTAGGGCCTGACTAGAGGCTCCAAAATCAGGGTGAAGGGAAACTGCAGGTATGGTTTCCCCAGGAGTGGTGGGAGAATGCTTTCCGTGAGGCAAGTTCTCTTTGGCACATGGCCTAGGGGTGTGATGGTGTCCTGGTATTTGCATGCTACAACAATGTAAGTCTGTCTGCGGCTCACTTCTCTTCCTGCTTTGTTCTTCCATCTACAAAGTACCTTCTGCAAACTTCAGACAAAGTCCTGAAGCAGGATTGCTTTCCTCTGCCAAAGCCTAGTGGCTTCCAGGCAGATCAAAGCAGCCATCATGCTGACCTTGAGAAGATGTGAACACGACTAATCAGAGCTGTGGATGAGATAAAACCACTTCCATGCAGCATGGCTGACTAGGAAAGATATCACGGCACATGCTCAAAACTGAATGACTAAAACCATGCTGTGGTTCCAGCTCACCATCAAAGGAAGACAATTTGCTGATGAAAACAAAAACATTTAATCTTTGTGAACCTCTTGTCTGGGTAAGGTTTGATTTTGATTGCTGCAGGCACTGCTCACAAAGAGGCTGAGGAGACAGGGAGTTAGGAAACAGCTCTATTCCCAAAGGTGCTCGTTGAGGATTGCAGAAACGGCACTGGAGACTCAGCAGAGCATTTGGGCCAAAGTGTTTTCATCACTGTTTGCCTTCATTGCACCATGTGCCCCATCAGTAGAGACTGATGCTGCAGCTATAAAACCTCTATGTCCCTGAGACACAGTGAAATGCTCTTTCTCCAATGGATTTTTGTCATACACAACTATTCCAGGTCTGGCTCTGCCCAGACCCAGA
Organism: Acanthisitta chloris; assembly: GCF_000695815.1. NCBI lineage: Eukaryota > Metazoa > Chordata > Aves > Passeriformes > Acanthisittidae > Acanthisitta > Acanthisitta chloris. Next base: position 129,016 of record NW_008677703.1, on the reverse strand, counting down.
GGAGAGAGAACTCAACTCAAGGTTGTACAGTAGAAGAGCAGAAGGAATAGGAACCTCAGCAACAACCTGTAACTTCTGTTTTTCTTGTTGGCTGGAAGACAGGAACTGACCAATCTATTTCTAAACCTGGCATCTAGTCAGATCTTTATTTCCACCTTGGGTCCCTCCAGCTTGCTTCCCAGCCTGTGGACACAAACTGCCCAGGCATTTCCTGTTCAAGGTGGTTTTTAAGTGTTACAGCCAGCCAAGACAGCCAGCGTGGGTTGCCTGTAGGTGGAGGGAAATTCTTCAGGCACTGCTCCCAGCACATGGAATAATGATTCCAAATTATGCTGGGCTCCTTTCCAAAGTGCTGTACCCGGTTCTGAGTGAAAATAGGACCTGATTGGACTCAGCTTTGTCAGTGTTACTGAAATAGAAAATCCTTCCATACTCAGACCTGGATTTAAGAGACCTATCAGAGTGACTGGATTTTGTTTCCTGGGCCACCTCTTTTGTCCTATTGGCACTCCCCTACTGCTGTTCTTCATCTTACTTTAGCAAGACATTGGGTATCTTTTCTTTATGTCCAGTGTTCCTTGAAAGAGAAAACCCTGGAAAGCTTAGAGAGGCTCTCCTGGCTCCTGACCATGAACCAAAGAGCTAAAAGCACTCAGGAGCTTTAAAATAGCCAGATTTTTATCTCTCTTTATGTGATGCACACAGGGCCAAGTCCTGCTCTCAAATATACACAATCCTAATCTCCACCACCCAGTGGGGAAACATCTACTTTAGTCAAGGTTCTGTGGTCCCAGTGAAGGGCAGTCACTAGCTCCACGTTCAACTCTTGGTGCTCAGCTCAGCCAAAGCCCAACGCCCGCACAAACACCCTGTGCAAGCCCCACCAAGACAAACAGAAAGCCTGGCTTCCACAAGGCACAGTATTTGCAAAACCCAAGGAAACACTGGCTCTCATTGTTCCACCAGGCTTTGCTATGTCAAACATCTTATGTGTGGGTGTAATTCTCTCCCAGCAAGCTGGCTACAGCATCAGTGGAAATACTAGCAGTAGCGATACGTGTTTCCGATCAAGCAGTGGCACAAATGCCAATGGCTTTGACCTAAAGGCAGCTGAATGCCATGATTTGCCCTCTTTTTCCCCCCCTGAATCTGGAATGATATACAGAGAACAAAAGCATCTTTTCCAGTGATATTATCTGGAATGATAATATCTGAATCTGGAATGATATACAGAGAACAAAAGCATCTTTTCCAGTGATATTGCCAACGCTGGTAATATCTCAAGACAGAAAACCAATGGCACTAGACATGAAATCCTAAAACACAATCACTATGTAAATGTTTTCAGTGACATCCAATATTCCAGTGCTGGATACTAATGTCTCCTTTTGGCTGTAGAGATGGAAGATTATAAGCAAAGGGTGTGGAAATCAGAATCCAAGGACCCTAGTCTGAGCTTGGTTACTGACTCCCTGCATAGCATGAGGAAATTGTAACATCCCAGTTTCCTCTGCGGAAAAACAGAGCGACAAGCTTCGTAATCCTCTCAGAGTTCCTACCACAGGCTTGAGACATCTTTGGAAGCAATTCCATGGCCATGCAGCTCTGAGTGTGCCCAGGATGTTGCAATGTGCTGGGTGTTCTTTTGGGCCTTGGACATTTCAGGCACTGAAATAGGTTTGCCCAGAGAGGTGGTGGAGTCACCATCCCTGGAAGTGGTTAAAAGGCATCTGAATCTGACACTGGAGGATATGGTTCAGGGTTTAGGGGTTACAGCAGAGTGGAAAGCTAGTGGTTGGACTCAGTGATCTTAGAGGTCTCCTCCAACCTTGATGATTCTAATTTTCCCTCAAATCCCTGCTCTGCCACAAGCTTCCTCTGTGAATTCAGGCCCATGGGGGGTTAGCATTTCTGTGACTTTGTCTCCCTAGAAGTAGATGGGAAATAAAGTCCTTCATTTATTGCACAGCCATGACACAAACAGAAACACCCCAAATATTGAAGAGAAGAGGCAGAAGACCAGACTGACAGATGTGCATTGTAGTTGACAGGCTGCATTTCATAAATGCCCTTCCAACCTTTAATCTAATCAACTGCAAAACAACTTTGTTGACAGACTCTGCCCTACAACAACCTCACATACAAATCTGACCCATCAGACATGTCTAAATCTTTGCTTCCAATAGGAAAAGGAGGAGAGGAAGCGTGTTCTGCTCAAAAGGAATGCAGAAGTAGAAATGAGAAGAGGATTAAACAAATTGCTTGGCCTGAGAAAACAGAGGCAAGTGGACTAGAGGCTGCAGCTAGCCCATCTCAGAGTGCAGGATCAGGTCCTGCTGCAGGAAATGGCACAGGCAACCTCATGGTCAGCTTATTGAGGACTATCAGCTGCCCTGTCCTGTCTCTGCTTCAGTCTGAGCCGGGTGCCTTCCTATCTGTCTCTCTGCCATTCCTTTCTCTAAACACACTGTTCTCTGCTCTATTCCCTCCCCAAGTGTTGTGTGCTCCTGGCAGCTGTGTTCAACCCACTGCCAAGTTCTGTTCAGGAACTCTTCTGTCTCTATAAAAGTATTCTCTGGTCCTTTCAGGTTGCACAGGGCCTGTAAGTGTCACATACTATCATATCAAGCAAACATCATGAAACTGAGCCACAAAAGCAGAGAGGTTACAAGAAGAATGAAATCAACAGCCGCTTCCCTGGCAGCAACAAACCTATCGTCTTACAGGTTAGAGAAGGGTCATTTTAACAGAAAACAGAGCTGAGTTTGAATCAAAACATTTTTTTCCTTTGTCTCTTTACCCAGAAAACTGTGAGCAGGTTTATCCTCAACCACTCTGATCCGCCGGGCACCTGCAGGGATCACAGCTGCTTCGATGTAACCTGTGGCAACAAAAGAGGAGAGGGATGAGAGCAGACCAGAGCCAGCCACAGGCATCACCCACTCCATATCTCCCTGTGAAAAACTCAACTCCAGGCTGGGGACTGAGTGAGAAACACTTCAAATGAGATCCCTGCACCGGCAGCCAAGTTTCACTGCTGTGACATGCATGGTCATGACTAACACTTCAGGCTGAGAAGAGGGAGAGAAACACACTTGTGCTGCTCAGTTGTGACTTCAGGCTTGTGTTGGGCCTGATTAGATCTGCACCCTTTGAATCACCCTGGTTTTCCTGCTGTACTGACAGGGATGCATGAGGACACTGCAAAGTGTCACTGTCAGGAGCAACACTGGACATCAGAGACATGTGAAATGATGTTTCCAATAGATGCTCCTGCTTTCTCCTCAAAAACACCCTAACCCTGCTCAAGGCTGTGGTCAGTGTCAGAAAGGACTCACTTCCACCAAACT
>NW_008677703.1:121503-125649 GCF_000695815.1 Acanthisitta chloris | reverse complement strand
GAATTAGTGGAACAACTAGAGAGAAAGACTTGTTTTCACTTACATTTCAGCTTTATACAAAAATTCTGGAAGACATAATGGTGATGGTCTCCCCTGCATTGGGTGGTGAACAGAATTCCACAGCTTAGATTTAATACAGCAAAAGAGCTGAAAGTTTCTCAAGGACTGACCACTGGTCACCTCTCAACAATTTTTCTAAAACCAATTTTGACTAACAGAATAACAGTAAGAATAATTAGGAGCTGCAAGGAAATGTAGCCTATTTTCCCCCACTACAGAGACGTGGAGTTACAGACTTGGTCCATGGGGTGGAAGTGGTGCCTTTAAACCATAAACCAGAGGAACACTAGGGCCCATTTCAAAGGTCTGGGAGCCAGGCAGAGTTTTTCCACTAGCTTCACTGGACTTTGAATCAAGCCTCTGTAAATGACACTAATCTTATCACAACCATGACTTGATTCCTTCTAATTGGCCACCCAGTTTACTTTACAGTATATCACTTGGCACCTTTTTGGGGTTATTGCTGTCTCTTTTCTTTCAGATGTTAAGCAGCTTATCCTGTATGTTCCCTCATCCCCTTTTTTTGCTTTAAAGGGCTCTGTGAAACTGTTCTGTGTCAGTGATGCCTTTATGGGAATTGTGGGCAGTGTACAGCACTGAGCTAGAGAAGTGCAGGCATAAGGAGCAGTGACTCACATTCAGCAATGTTTGGGGAGCTATTTCAGGGCTGTAAGTGCAGCTGAATGACAGTGCTGACACAGGGGGGTCTCAAAGGAGGTTGCTGACAGCCTCACGCATCTCAGCACTAAGTGATTCTCTTACCACTGCGACAAAGAGTGAGACAGATGGGGATTTTGGGTCTCAGATTGTGGATCCATTCCTGAATATCCATTTCATGAGCAAGGCTTGAGCTCTTGGGTTTCATCAGGTGCAGTGGGTGGACAGCTGGCTTGGGCCAGACACACTCCCTGTTTCTCTGATGGTTGTATCTGCATGACACTTTACATCTGATCCTTCAGCTCAGTTCTCTTTGTACTTGTTCCACCTTACCTACTTCTTCCCTTAATCAGATATCTTATAAGCAGTCAGTGATCCCTTGCAGGAAAACCAGAGAGAGGGACAGCAGAACTGCACACCCTGTCTGTGCACAGAAGCCAGAGCAGTGGCTCTCCAACTGCTCTTACAGACTGAGTTTCTCTGGGAAAAAAAATATTCCAGGGTCATTTTTTTAATCTGTTGTGAAATATTATGAAATCAAAGCAAAGAGATGTTGGGTTTTAATCTAGACATTGCCAGGAGTTGGTTTTTCATCAGCTGAGATACCAAATTGCAGTCCAACCCAGTGTTTCAGAAGTCAAACACCCTCCCTGCACCCCATGCATCTGCATATAAACCCAACCAACAGCCACCACCAGACATGAGCACACAGCAAAGGTGTGATCAGTGACAGTCCACCATGGGGACACAGCTCAACACCTCTGTTAGGAAGCCAGTTTGGAACATGCCCAAGTTTCAGGTCATTTAATGTACCTACTGAGGGACTATTTACTTATTTATTTTTTAAACCACATGCCAGATACAAATGCCCAGAGCTAAATCATGTAGGGGTTGGAGACAAAGTTACTCTGACATTAGTAGAAGCCAGTCACTAACTTCAGTGAACTTTGGATCCGTCCCCTGACCCAGCAGCAGCCAGGAGTGTGTCACACTGCTTTAGAGGTGAGTGAGCTGTGCTGGAGGTTCAGCTTGAGCCATAAATACACTCTTATTTCATCACTGAGAGAAACACCACGTGGAAAAGTTGATTTTTATGTTACTTTTTACAATAGTAAATAGTGAAGTGTAAGCTATTAATAGTGTATTAGTTCTGGAGACTGTTTGGTTTGGTCTTACACCAGATTTTTCTCCTCATGTAATTTCTAATCCTGATTGATGGCCTTGGGGGGTTGTATTCACAGCTCCTGGGTAAGAAGAAACATACTGTGTTAACTCACTGAGATCATGTGGCACAAACCTGACTGCTGACCTCAACTCTCCTCTTAGAGAGCTGTGAACCACTTTGCAGTTGTCTGGATCTGTCCTGTCCTTTCACAGGTGAAGCAGAATTCTTGGGCATGTCCCACTGGGAGCATCTTGACGCTCGTATTCATTATCTTCAGCAATATTGTGTGAGTTAGTGGACAAATTCTATTGCAAACAGACTAGATATCACCCATGCAAATTTGCCACAAGTACAAACTCAGGTCGCTACCACCACTCCACTCTGGTCCTTGGAGTCAATGTGAGGCTTCTGGTCACAGATTCCTGATCTTTGAGATAGCTGCACCAGAAAACACCTCCAATGTTTTCCAGGCACATTTTATTAAGCAAACTGTAGCTGCAGATTGCCAGAAAGATTATCAAGTGTCAGCTAGAAAGACCAAAAAAAGTTTCAGAGTTGGCCTCGAGTCAAGGACTCTCAAAGCTCTGTTAGGTCTTAGGATAACTGTCTGCAAGGCAGGGGTTTGCAAGGTTGGGCTTAAAGTTCAGCTTTAAATGAGGAACTGGTTAAAGACTGATGAGATTTGGCAACTATCAGGCAGTATTTTTAGTAATTTCACCCATAAATCAGCCTGCTAAGATGAAGCTTTGAAAATACAACAGGAGAACTTCATTATTTGATAATTTATAGTGCTGTATGTAGTATACTCCACCTTGGGAACAGTTACTTTGGCACACACCAATCTTTCTGGATAATCTGCATTACATCAGTGTCTCAGGAATGTAAGACTGTGATTGAAGCAAATCCTAGATACAAATTATATGGTGTAACTCGTATTAGGAGAGACACCAGAACAAAGAGGTGGCTTTGTCATCAAGGAGATTAATATGTGAACAGTGGCTACTGTATCTTCATTTAAATGCTGGAGAGATTTGCAAGAGGAAAGCAGCCCACACAGAAAAATCCATTGTTAGCCATTGTTATTATTCCCAGAAAGAACAGAAAGTTTAGTGTGAACTTCAGAATGTCACTGATCTACTACAAACTGTTCTGGTTCACAGTGGAATGAAAGATGGACTCTGAGGTAAGGGGGAAATTATCCCATGGCTGAAAGCACTGATCTCTGGGCATTGCACCTTCATATCTTAGCCCTGCACACATCAAAATCAGGTGTGAGAAAGTCAACAATGCTCACCCCATTATCAAACTTCCCAAAACTGCTATCAACAAAGATCTCGGGAAGGAAATCAAGGAAACCAGACTGCCCTGTCTACCTCACAACTTCCTCATATTTTAGGGATAAGTGTCAGCTGGGCATCTCAGTCTCCATGACCCTTTCCACCTTGCACCTTTTGCTGAGTGCTATTTGTCACAGGGGAGTGGAAACATGTCCAGTGGTAACTACATGCCCATTTTCTGAACAGCTGTGATGATTCTCACTTGCTCTTAGCTTGGGTGTAAATCCTCCATCGGCACCTGTCCACTTCCAGCCATGGGATAGCTTGTTTGGAAGGAAATAATTTCATTGGAGAGCCATGGATAGATTTCAAAGCTTCCTACTATTACTGTGAAGTTAGTTGCTGGGATTTCTAACTTGCATGTTCTGCTCAAACCCTTATAAGGGAGCTCAGAGTTAGCCCTAAGGCTCTATTTTCTCATTTAGATGCACACCCTATCCATAAAAAGGCTTTTTTTTTTTTTTTTGTGGCTAAAGGTGTTTCTAGCCAGCACTACTGTTCAAATTACTTTTAAATAAGTGCTGGACAAGCAGCATATGCAACAAAAACCACATTTTCCAAAATCAGAGCTACAACTGGCATATCACATCTTACTATGTTTTGCCATTAAAAAAACCAAACAAATATCCATGGTCCTTTTTCTGGCCCACAAAGAAATGCAAATCTTGATATGGCTGATAAAAATCAAGAGAGACAGACATAGGTCTTTGAGCATTACAGGCACAGCCCTGGAGCCAGGGTAGAAGTCATTGGGGATAAATCGACCCCTCAGCAGATATGAGACAAAGAGCTGTCCTTCACTTCTTCACTTCTCAGTCCTCTGTACAGTGGCAGGCAGACAGAAATGAACTTCAGAATGAGTCTGTGTTTGGTTTTGAAAAATTATTTTGCAGAAATAGGTCCAAGGATGTTGCCAGTCAGAAGGAA
>NW_008677703.1:67716-121351 GCF_000695815.1 Acanthisitta chloris | reverse complement strand
AGTTGGATCACCCTGGATCCCAGGTGGTAAGATCTGAACTGCTGGACCTCCTGTGAGGCACTTTGAATGTTCCACTATCATGCCCCACCAGGGTGGCAGAACCTCTGTGACATTAAAGTTGGAAAGAAAAGAGAAATAGATCTGGTTCTTGTTGCTTGGTTAATGACAATTTGGCTTTTTCCATGTGGATAAGATTTTCTAAAAGGAAAAGATCTGTACTTTGCATCTCTGACAAAGCAAGCAAAATAGTAAAAAGACTTGAAGTTTATCCATGGCTTTTGATACCAATCTCCCCATCTAATCCAACCAAGAGAAGACAAAGAACCAACACCAAAGGATGTCACCAACACCCACTGACACTGCAAACAGCATTCAAGTATCTTACACGAGAAACACTTGGGAACAGCCTTTGCCTTTGCCATCACACATGTGGAAACCTTCTTACAATGACTATTGGTTACTAAGAAACAGAAAGGAGTTGGCACGGATTTAGTTGAGTTCAAAGGGCTTGACAACATCATCTGCAATCACAGGACATAGAGGGACCAATCCTGCAGTCAGCACAGTCCACGTGCAGGGCTGCTGAGCATCTGGCCCAGGGGCTGCAGCTGCAATTCCCAAACAGATATCACTCCAAAACAATCAGTGTCTTGATGTCTGAAGTCTATTCTCTTCTGAAATATTAAATCATCATCCTTGACTCGCTGTGTTGGCCTTGAGTTGGAATGCAGCAAGTTCATGGGGATTTGCCACTGACCTGTGCAATCATTTCCACGTCCAAACCTTGAATCTGTTACCACAGTCACATTGTGGTTTCTCCTTTGCCCCAACTTCTGTCAGACTTTTGTACATATTTGCTAAAATACTAGTTTAAAGAAAAAAAGCCAATTTTTTCTTGAATAATCTCATGTTCACTTGTGATATCCCAGACCAACCCCTGGAGCTTTGCCTGCTGCATGAGATTCAGTGAGCTAACCTGAGGACCTGATTCTGCAAAATAGCAGTGTGTCAATAGAAACTGATGGGAGTAACCATAAAATTTCATTACCTTTCAAACTGAATTAAAAAAAATAAATCAAAACACCTAATCAATGTTAATCCGATTATGATTGTAAAAACAATTATTTCATAGATTACGTGAGCTGGGTAAAGGTGGAAACATTGCATTGACAAGGCAACATTTTGACAGGTTTGTGCTTCTGAGATGATCAGCAAAGGATCCAAAAGCTTCAACAGACATCCCTTCTGATTAGGTTCCAGGGCACGGTGGGTGAAAGCCTCCTGCAGTGTCCTGGCAGCCAGGCAAGGCTGAAGCTGTTCTGCTCCTACAGCCTTGTAAAGTCACCACCCTCAAGCACTCTGTCTACTTGGAAACCTCCTGGCAGTGACCCAGGAGTTTTGTGTTTATCTGCACAAGATGTTTTGTAGCCTCATTGGAAAAGAGAAAAGACAGTTCTTTCTCAGGAGCACGTATGAAGTTCACGAAAGCTCTACAATCTGTCACAGAAATGGAGAATAGGGATTTCTAATGGAAATAAGAAACTTTTCCCACCATTTGCATCGAGTGCAAATGCCTTGAGATAAGGAGGTGGAAAATAACTGAGCCAAAAGAGTCAAAGGCACTAATAGAGGAAAGCATTCAACATGTTGGGCAAGCAATACAACAGCACAAATGTGCTCCAGAAAGATGTGGTGCAAGTGGGAAATCCTACCTGCATCTCAGAGGAGGTGACAGATCCCAGATGGCTCCAAAGGTAAGGACGGGGTGGGTGCAGAGGAAGAGGTCAATGAACAAAATCAGAGCCTCAGACTTCAGTGCTGAGACCTTAACCAAAGGAAGCTGCTAAGCACTGGTGCTCCTTTAGTAACTAAACAGAAGTGAAGTGTGTGCTTAAAGGGGATCTTTATGTGCTTTGTGGAAGCTCCTGTATGCTATCCTGGATATTCTGGCTGGCAGGGAATCAGTGAAAATATTCAGAGGGGAGTGCTCTTTCCTTTAGCTGAGATATCCTGATTGTAACATGAATCATCTACAACATGCAACATGCATCATTCCAAGCTCCCAAAGAACTTTCTAAAACTTCTGAACTTCAGAATGAGTCTGTGTTTGGTTTTGAAAAATTATTTTGCAGAAATAGGTCCAAGGATGTTGCCAGTCAGAAGGAAACCCCAGCCTAACCAGTGCATTCAGCTGCCTGCTGAAGACAGCCACCTGCACACAAGGTGCATCACCAATAAAGGCTTCTGACCTCCTCCCCACCAGAGAAACAGACTCTATTTCTAGTTGGATCACCCTGGATCACAGGTGGTAAGATCTGAACTGCTGGACCTCCTGTGAGGCACTTTGAATGTTCCACTATCATGGTGCTGAAATCTGACTTCCCTCCCACTGGAAAGATACTGTGATTTTGTCTCTTCTTTAAAATCATCAGCACCAGTAGCATTCAAAATGAGAAACACAACTTCATGCTGAATTTCAGACAGAGGCAGTGGCTGGTATCTGGGCAACTGAACAAGAAGCAGACAGGATATCACATTTGAAGTGACCTGGGGTTTGTTTTGTGTTTCTCACGTTGTCACTAGAGCAGATGAGGCCAATGCTTTCCAAGAGGAAGAGCTATTACTACCACACTTCAAGTCTCCTCAAGAGAAACTCCACTCCGTGCCATGCTGCTGAGGGTTACTCACCCATCCCCTTGGTGTGGTTGAAGTCTCCTTTCACCACTTTACAGGTTTTGCCATCACCACTGCAGATCCCACAGCGATCCTCTTTGGCAGCTGAGCCAATGATTCCATCACAGCCAATTTTCTATTGACAACAACCAGAGGTGCCCATTATTTTCTTTGCAAGGTTAGAGCATCTCTAAACACTGAGGTCAAGACTAGGACTGACATCTGACTGAAAACCTGAATGGGAGGAAAACACTGCATCAAGGGAGCACTCAGCTGGAACGGTGTTGAGTTGGTTATTCAGCAACTCCCTTCTCTAACACTCAGAACACGAACTTTGATTCAGAAGACTTAACTGGAGAGAGTTTCATAAACACTAGTTATTCCAGACATCATCACAGATTTCATACTAACTTCTTTCAAACACAACAAATCAGAACAATTTCAAATTTGTATAGCAATTTCCAGCTGAGGAGCTCAAAGACATCCAGAGAAATGGACTATTACTAGTTTAGAGAAGAGAAAAATGTGATTTTCCTAAACAAAAATTAACCCAAGTAACCAAAATCCTGGTCATAGCCCTTTGCCACACAAAAATTCCGGATCCACAGTGCTGCTCACCGAATGAGCTCTGTTCTGGATCAGGATCTTGAAGTGTAACATTCAGTTCTGACTACACTTTTGCAATACCTGAAAAAAGACTTCACCAATCAGATGGTGCAGGATACCTGCAATGCAAGAGCAGTTCAATGGCAGCAGGTCAGGTTCATATTTGGTCAATTCATACCATAAAATTGCTTACACAATTATGAAATTATCCATGTGTTCACACTATTAAGCATAGACAGTCAATGGTAAAATAGATAATAAAATCTAACAATTTCACCTAATGTTTCATTTTAAATGGTGTTTGTATAATTTTCTACACCTACCTAACCTTTCTCCAATAAAACCTTTGCTTCTCAGACAGGTATAACTAGGATAATCACAGTATTCTCCCTGTAGCTATCAGGACTGTCACATTAACCTTCCTTATTCACAAAGCACTTACAGGTTATGATGGTGAACATCACACATTTATAAATCTTGAGGTTGACAAGACTTATGGTCATTAATTTATCCATGTAAGACCCTCAAAATAATCAGCAATTCACTCCTAAAACATAAATTTCTACTGCAATAAGAGTTGTCATTATGCAAGTTATTAGCAGAGATTGCACTATTAAAAACGAGTTAAAGATTTATTCTCTCTAGATAAACAGTTTCTTGGCAAATAACTTAGCAGGACTGTCACTAATAAGACTTATTTGAATAAGGCTGTTGGGTCTCTCCCTTCTTTGCCTTCTTATAATGAAGCCAGAGGAAAGTTGGAGAGATATCTTAGGAAATGATCAAAACAACAAACATTTTGAAAAATAGGGTAAGCAGGGAAATATTAAGAGAACTTGGGCTGTTTATCTGAGCCTGTCTGCGTGTAAGCAATGCAATTTGGACCTGACCTCCAACATTCCCCTTGTTTCAGAAGACACTGGCCACTGCCTGAGTCCAGATGTATTTCAGGGATCAAAGAATGCCAGTGTTCAGACGTGTGCTGATGCAGAGTTTGTCTGGGTAAATCATTAGAGGCAGACACATGCTGAGAAGGGATGATCATCCTAAACACATACTAGGGAAACGCTGCTCATTAGCTGGAACAGCACGTACGTGGATGCACAAGAGCTGCAGGAAAAACCCTGTGGAAATGGGAGTTAAAAAAGGTAGGAAGAAGACCATGGAGTTTCTGGCAGTTGCAATTCTCAAGTCTAAACTTCACACCCATGTCCAACAAATAATTTTGGGATACTGAATGTGATTCTGCCCCCAGAACAGAAGGATGTCCCAGCAGTTCTCCTTCCAGGAAAATCAGGATAATTTATTAGTGGGGTTGCTGAAAGGCAGCTGGAAATAAATGCCTGCCTGCCACCCTGCTGAGATACTGGCAAGGCTGCGTTTAATTTAAGGCTCTGGTGCTATCTTTTATTGTACTGCATTGTTATTAGCACTCTGTGAGCACACAAATGAATAAAGGCAATATAATGAGTGTTGAACCACACTTATTCCCAGTGCTACATGAGGAGTCTGGAGGACTCTAACGGAGGCAGGGAAAGAATAGGGAGTTAGCAATCACATGCTTTGCATTTATGTTGGAGTTTCCCAGATAATGGAAACCAGTGCAAGCCAGCAAAGCCTTGGAAGGAATGAGTCCCCCTCTTCTGACTCTGGGGTTCAACACAAGCCATTTCCTCCCACAGTTACTTGGTCACTGACACCCTTTGACTTGAGAGACCCTCCCTGAAGGCATGGAAAGAGCATCCAGAAGCATAACTCCTCAAACCTTCTCTGTTTCTTACCCTTCATCTTCACTCTAATTCTCTCTGAGTGGAGGAACCGGGAATGCCCCTTGCAGCTTTCCCTTCCATGGCACCATCACCCCAATCCACAGGGCAGACCTTCCCTTCAATCCAGGGCTTGAGGATTAAAGCCTCCATCAGATTTGGGCCAGGAAATGGATTCTTACAAAGGAAAATCTTTTAGAGAATAAAACACTTTTCTTTCTTGGCTACAAGATGAAAATTGGTGCGTTCTTGCTGCTTTATGGAGGAAAAATACCTTGGAAGCATTTTACTGTTGTCTACCCAAACATTAGAGCCCATTTCCCTCTCCCCAAGCCTTCCAATCATTTCCAAACTGGAAGTGCATTTAATAACAGTACATTTAATAACAGTACATTATGAAACAGCTTTGGTTAAGATTTGACAATGGATTCCAAAAGCTGCGAAGTCATTTAGAAGCACATTACAGTGACCACCTCAGTCACCCAGAACCTTCGAGAACTCCCCACATGGAAAATACAACCTCTCTTAAAACAAGTCCAAAGGGGAAGATATAGGGCTGGAAGGGGGAGGAAGCAAAACACAGTGAGCATCACCCTTCCTGCGAGGAAAGTACCTGCCAGCAGCCCTTGGACTGTTAATTGAGAGATATATCCAGGTCTCTCCAAGGTGTGAAAGCCTCTGAAATCAGCACTAGGTGGAAAAATTGGAGCCTCACCAAACTATCGAGTCTGTACATCAACAGCTTCTCACTGACATTATGCTGTATGCATTATACTGTCAATCACGAAACTATAAAGCTGTTCTCAACCTGCAGAAAGCTTTCCAAAAAGTGAGGGCTTAATTAACCATATGGTGAGTTTCACTGCTCAAAAGTCAAGTTTTCATAGTACAGAAAGAATCCCTGAAAACCCAAATAGTTCAAGGGAGTTGTCTGATCTTTACCACCTCTAACTTTCCTGTACAGTCCAGTGTATCAACCAAGGTAAGAGGATTTATCAAATGAAGAAAGGGGAAGCTTTACATCCTGAAGAAAGAAACACCTTGAAAACAACTTCCTGTGTGTTTTCTGACCCCAGAGTTGTCCTGCAGGTGAGCACACTGAGTCCATGGAGCAGTCCATCCACAACAGCTGGATACCTTCAGTTCCATTAGTCTTGAATGGATTGGTGAGAAAGGAAGCAGTTTTAAAACATGGCAGTCCTGGCAAGAAACTCTTTTGGGGCTTCAAGTGCTCACCATGGACAGTCACAGTTGTGTCCACAGATTTCTAAATGATCTCCAATCCAGGCAGTCCCCTACTCTGACACCACATTTCTATCCATTGACCTTGACCTGGCAGATAACTGCATGTTTGCTCAGCCAAAGGCCTGAAATTCATTCTCTCTGAGCTGATACCTCAGTCCACCCTTCCTTCTCTCCCTCCCCCTTCTCATTTTTATAATTAAACATCTGAAAGTACTGCTTGTTGGGTGGTATTTCCAGCTTCAGTCATTGCTGGCTCCAGCATAGGAAAACTCCTCTTCTCTTTTGAATACACATCATTTGGATTCTTCTGTGTGAACCATTTTCTGTATTGCTTGGATATTTTTTAATGATATTTTTATTTGTGTTTTCAATGGCTGTGCAAGAGCTCAATTGATACAGCCTGTGTGAGTATGTTTTGCTACATAAACACAATTATTTTTGTTATATACACCCACCCTGTGTAAGAAATGACATTGTAGGCTCACAAAACTGTAATGCTTCCCATATGCTGAGCTAACTAGCTGTCTCAATGGATCAAATATAAATATTGATGCAACATGTGCCATTTTACAAATTAATCATGTACAGAGCATGCTGGTTATGACAGATTCATCTACACTGCCAAATGTTTTGTCCATAATATCCAATGTCCATTGATACCTCCAGGGATGGACCACATGAAACAAGAATGTACATATGTGAGCGACTGACACTCAGATCTGAGGGGAAGAGAATTCCTATTTCTGTGTTTTAAACACGTCTGCCCCTGTGGAGAGTCTGTCAGGGTTTGCACAGGAGGGTGAGCTTAGATCCCTAATCAAGCAGTTCATCTCTGAGTTACTTTATGTTTCTGTTCCACACCAAGTTTTGTGTGATGCATTAGAGTCCACGTAAAAGTCAGTTCAGCAAATATTCTCCTGTCATTTCCCAAGGCTTCAGATTTTATCTGAGTCAGAGCAGCTCTGCTGGAACAGGAGCTAGGCACTGCCTATTTTAAATTAGCATTATCTCATCTGCATGAGGTCTGCAACAACACCTGCCCACTGACTTTGTGCTTAGATCCCTCAGCAGTTCGTAGGGATGACAGACACAATTATTCTTGCTAACCACCTTTTCACATCTAGGGATTGAAGGTTATGTGTCAAACCCCCTGTGTTCATTGGTGAACATGCTTCTTCCCATCCCAGGAACTCCTCTGCTTCTATTATAAGCTTTACATGGGATAACATGGAAGAAAAAAAAGAGGAAACATCATGTTTTACTTTTTTTTTCATACCCCACTGCAAAGCACACTAAAAAACTAGTAAGATATCTCCCAAGTCTTCTTTTTGTCACTATACCTTACTCACCAAAAACCCTGACACTCTTTTTAGGCCCCAGATTACATTGCTACAGATCAAGAAATGGAAAAAAAAAAGGCAATTATACAACAGATTTCTGTAGTTCAGACAATCCTTCTGGATTTGGTGCACATACACTAAATAATTTATCAAAGTACAATGCTAAGCCAAGTTGTTGTATGGAGACAAGTTACCCAGTCTGGAACATCTTGTACCACAGTTTGTAATGCAGGAATATGAATAATACATGGAAAATACTCAAGTGAGGAGACAAAGCCAGAACTAGAAGCATCAATCAAATGCAAAAAGTGGGTACTGAGTATGTAGAAAACTGTTTGTCAGCAGCAGGTCCAGTAGACAACTTCAATTTATCCTCTGCCACCTGTGGCTCTCTCCTGACACTCTGCCTGTCCAATCTGCAGAAACTGCTTTGGAAAATCTGTCCATTTTCCAATTTGTGCTTCACGTTTGTACTGTATGACAACCACTTTTGGAAGAAAGTAGTTCTATAATATTTTTGTTGTGCCAGGACAGTCTAATATGTGGCTTATTATCATTGAATGTACTGTGGATTCACTAGCAAGCTAAAAGTAGGTGTGATATGACAAAACATTCACGAGAAAACCATAAATAGAGCCAAAGCATCTTCACCTCTTAAACTGTTAAATTACAGCGAAGTCTGCCCTTGATCTCTAGCCCAGTTCTGCTATACAGGAGGTCTCTCTTCTCAAAGAGACCTTAGATTACACCCTGAGGTACAATCTGTAGCCCCCACTGGAAAGTTCTCATGCTATCATGAGTCTCAGACTAATCCTCCTTTGAGAAAAGCCAGCACGAAGTCATGTGCGTCATAACAGTCAGCTGAGCAGCTTGTCTGCTCCTCACACCACTGCTGGGTGACATCTGACACTTCTCTTAGCTCAACCTCTGCCAGCACTTTTGGATTAACTTCAGCAGCACAGAGTGAAGCACTGTAAGAGGCTAGAGAAAGCACACTGCTTCCACGAGTGTTCCCTCATGAAACATACACCCAACAGTCTGAGGAAGAACAAAACCCTCAGGGAATCCTCTCTCTGAAAGCCACTTGTCACTTGAAGAGAAATATGAGAAGATAAAACCCATCTGAGCTGCAGGTTGCACTGCCCTACCCATCTGCACCACGACTGCAGTGTCCATGCTAGAGAAAGCAAAGCCTAGACGAGCACTCACCCTCCTCCTCCGCCTCAGATACATCAGACTGCTCTTGCTCCTCACTCTGATACAGATTTTCTGCCTCGGGAAAGTCTCAGAAGAAATTCTCCTTGCTAGAAGATTATGCACATTTCAAGAAGAAAAGGCCAAAGACCTATCTAGACATTGAACAGGGGACCTAGCTGGCTCAGAAGATGGTAAGGATAATGCATTTGAAATGTTCAGCCTCAACACTTGCTCTAATAATCCAGGTGTCATGGTACACCAGGACAGGACAAAATTGAATAAAGATCTTATGACTTGTCTCAAAGACAAGAAGGAAGATTACAAAAGGTCTAGGTGATTTGGGAACATTTATGTTAAATTTAGGGCTGACTTTGCTCTCTGTGCTTCTATGCACAACCAAGTAATTACCAAGTGTATTCACTCCAGCTGCCTTCAGGTGTAAGGGATAAATACAGGGATGCTGCTGCTTATGATGATTTTGTTTCAGGGATAGTGAGGCTGACACCAAAAAGTTCCACTCACACCATTTCGATTGGAAAGCTCATGGCTTTAAAGTGAAACTAATAACTTCACAAAGTACAGCTGAAGGGAAACTCTCCTCCCTCAGTGCCTAAAAGCAGTCAGGGTATTTTGAGGCTTCAAAGAATCTGTTCCTGCTTTCCTTCTCAAAACCTTCCCCTCCTTGCAAGAGTTTTTTCTCTGCCATGCTCATCTACATTCATTCATCATGCAACAACGATGCACGAGTTCCACTTGGGAGCATCTACTGCTGAAGAGAAAAGATCTATTGCATTTCCTGGACTAGATGTTCACAGGCAATGGTTCCTGTTAATTTGTCTGTTACACTGGCAATGTGTCATTCCTGCCTTTGAGAGCCTCTGACTAGAAGGATTACAGAAGAAAATAAATAACAGTAATACCACCCTCTGATTTCAGCACTTATTCTCTTCTCCAGGCCCCCTGCAATGCTTGTTGCCAGGCTTTGTCTACTCTGGGTAAAGAAA
The DNA here is from genome assembly GCF_000695815.1 of Acanthisitta chloris. Lineage (NCBI taxonomy): Eukaryota > Metazoa > Chordata > Aves > Passeriformes > Acanthisittidae > Acanthisitta > Acanthisitta chloris. The sequence goes on along the minus strand of NW_008677703.1, from coordinate 111,520 downwards.
TAAGAGTAATTAAATGAATATGTCAATTAAATTGGTTTAATAGGCAGCTAGTTAGACAAGTATCTGTGGCAAATGGGGTACACAGTCCCATATGCCATTTCTCAGCACTCCACTGCATCTGAGGCAGAAGAGTATTATAAATGAGTTCACAAAGCTTTCAAATCTGCTCGGCTTGAACTGATCATTTTGCATTTTTTCTCAGCCAGATGCAAATGGACTGAATGTTCTGCAGCTGTCATCACCTCTCTGCACAGTTAAAGGCAGTTGCCCCCGACTCAGAGTGCAATTTGCTTTTCGTGATGTACCTCCAAGGCTCTGTGCTCATAAAGGAATTCATTTGGAGGGAGCTGGCTACTGCTCCTCCCTGAGAGCAGAAAACATACAGTGCCATAATGTCTGATTTACCATTTGTGGCTGATTCGAAGGTTTGGAGCAGGAAAACTGGCCAGCCCAGAGTAATGGTCAATGGCACACAGCTGGAGGTGCACAGCTGGACTGACTATAAAAGGTTATTAATGGATTTTGTAAAGTTTTTTTTCAGATACAGCTGAAAACAGGGAAAAATTAAGTAGCTTGGGATGCACCATGAATCTGGCTCTATGCAAAGCACTTTGTAATAAAGAACATCTAAAGAACCAAACTCATGTTGCTCTCCAGCAACTTGCTGTTCACATTTTTCATCTGAATAAGTTAGAAGGACTGAATTTAAAATGCCTCTTCAGCAGCATTTGTCAGGAAACAGTGGGAAGTGTCTCCTGCAAAATTCAACCCAGAGAAAAATTTTTCACTTCTCTCTCTGCACTGCTATTAGTAAAGCTTCTTTATGCACCCAAAACCTCCCTTACACCCAGGTGAATATCATGTTCATCTATCTCCCTGCCTGGAAGGCTCAAAGCAATAAAAATTGGCAGTTCTTAGTCACGGCTCACAGAAATCAGAAATAATGCCAAATTTGTTGTGTTTTGTGCCTCCAGGGCAAACCAGTGTACCTCCAGTGAAATTAGGGAACTAAAGAGTGATGCTAGAAGCTGCTAGATACAACAGGCTGGTTAACGCTGACAAGAGGAACTCCTACCTTAGGATCCAAATCTAGATGAAGAGAAACTTACAGGAAAGACTGCCAGGAAGGATCCAGCATTGGCAAGGTTGCTGTAGCCACCTGAACTCTATCATATCACTCTCATGTGTGCAGCAAACTTTGAACATGTGCTACTTGATTCAGGCAGAGAAAATCCACTAAGTGTCTGCCCTGTCATAGTGTCTGTGACAAATGACTCGAATCCAACTGCAGCACATCACTAGGAGCACCCATTCCAAACGACTTGCTGTCATCTGTGATCTTTAAATAAACATTTTCTTCTTTCCCTTCTCTTGTCCAAACCTTAAATCTCCAGTTAGTATGGGACTACACAACTCCATTAAATTTTCAAAGGACCTGAAATACCATCTCTAAATGATGCCCTCCCTAAGCACTCAGTGTGTGCATTCAGTGTCCCACTGCTCAGCAAACCATAAAGAGTTTTATTAGAAAGACCTCCCACACCTAATTTTGATTGCACATGTAATTTGGGAAGAGAGAAATAATCATTGCAATGGCTATATGCCATAACACCTTCACTCCAGGAGAAAGGAATCAAATCTGAAGACTCTGAAGAGTCCTTTTCATTTCCATTCTTGACCAGAAGGAAAAAGCATGTTCAGGTTTTGGCCAGTCCATCCAGGGACAACCAAGGTGATGTTGATTGTCCCACTGCAGTACAGCACAAAGAAGCTTACCCTGCATTCTCTCTGATTTGCTCTTTATGTGACTCAAGTAAGACAACACAGATGAGAGGCAAAATAAAACTGGTGTGACCTGTGCCCTTGGCTGCAGGATCTGCTCGTTCAAACCTACATTCTCTATTGTGTGGAGCTTTAAAACCTAGTTTGGGGGAGGAAGGGAACCTTTTTCTTCCTGCAAAGGAAACAGGCCTTTCGAAAAGCTTTGGTGGGTCTCTACAGTAACTCACCTCAGCATTATACAGTAATAGTCAACAAAAATCACACAGGGGAAGCTATTGACTTGTGCAGCTGCAGGAGCCAAGGAGCAACTGGGATTGAAAAGCTTCCTCAATGTTTCTAGGTAGGAGCCAGGTGGACCTGGAAAGCATCATGGTTCTGGGAACATAACCCTTGTAACAGGCTAGTGACAATTTGTAATCCAGTTTGCAGCTTCAGTGTGTTTTTCAGTGACTCCTCTAATCACCAAAATGGAGCAGTCAAGCAAGCCAGATTTCCACTCCCATCTGCTCCCCTCACAGAAGTCCCTTCCCACCCAAGCCATCTGATGACTGCACACAAGCAAATGTGATCATTGAGCATTCCCAGCTGTTCAGTAATAATATCATACCTCGGGCATTTAGCATAATTCTTACACCAAGACACAGGACTGTGGAGCACTTCTAATGGGTCTTATAAAACAGGGTTGTCCTCTCACCTCCCAGCCACCCACACAGATGCCTGTCCTAGGATATACAGAGCTGCCCCAGACTGTACATAACACTAGAAATAAAACAACAGAAAGTTACTCCACCTGGCACTTGCCATGTACACAGAGGTCAGTCTCGTAAGGCCCACATGGAGTCCCATCAAGGACTCTGTCTGCCACCAGCATGGGAGAATCCTTCCCCAGAGGAGAGCAGAAGAGCTCACATGGCTTATCTGGAAAAATAAATACAACAACTACCTTTAGGACCAGCACAATCTAACACACCAATGAACAGTGACACTGAGATGTGAGGCTGAGCTGCCTCTGTCTTGCTTGACAGAGGAACTACAAACATATCCTATGGATGCTCAACCTCTCTGACTTGTGTCTGCTCAAACTCTTTGCCTTGTGTGCGATGCAAAGCAAAAATGCAGAGGCTGGACTTTAATTTCACTTGAAGAGTGCACAGAGTTGATGGGAAAGCTGTTCAAAGAGCAGCTCGTGCAGGAAAACAACCTCCTCTGGACATCATCTGTGCAGCTGCAGATCTTCAATGGGGCAGGACAGGTTTCCAATTTGCATCCATGGAAACTGGGGCAACATGGCTCAGGTGAGTGAATTGTGTTAGCAATAGCCTGTTCAGTCTTCAGGTGGCCAGAAAATAGCCTATTCATTTCAGTGTCTGAATGAAGTTCCCCCTGCAATATGCTACTAATTCTGGCAGCACTTATCTAAGATCACCAAATCATTACTTTTTCCTTTTCTCTCCTATTTACAAGGCCCTCGGCAACCCATAGTTCCTGACTGGAAATTAAGAAAGGAATGAAACAGCTCACCCTTGGAAAAATCTGGGAGAGTCTTCTTTGACTGAAATGAGTCAGAGAAGTAGCTCTGTATTGTGCATTCATCCAGCAAAACTATTTGGGAAGGGGGGCAGAGGGGAACAACAAGCAGAATCAGCCTGTCTCCTGGGGCATCTGAAGGAACTGTGCTCTTGGAGGGTCTGATGGGAAGTGCTCTGGGAACTGAAATGCTGTCTGTACACTTGTGCTGGCATCAGACCTCATTTGTCAGTGCAAGCACAGGAAAGGGTTTATCCAGTGTCTGGTCTTCTAGTGTCAGTTCCAACACCACCCTCCCCTGTGCAAGCAAGTCTTTAGGATGACCAAATGAAACTAGCCTGGTCTGCTTGTCAGCAGAGTGCAGCAGAAGAAGTTTATTCCTGCAGAAAGACATTATCATGATTGTGTTTCATATCCCACGAACATCTGGGTGAACAGCAGATGAACAGCAAGATCCAGCAAAGGAAAAATTAGAGGAATGTAGGTAGGATAGGCAATCATGCTGAAATGCCCAAAATTGACACACATAAGAACTGTCCCACGGAATCCATCTTTTTACAGTTCCAAATTAGCTTAAACGTTCTAATGTTTATGTTCCCACATAGCTGACTGGGAATTAAGTTAAGGCACTTCTCTCTCAGCATTACACAAAGATGAGTAAAGAACTGACAGCTCTGCATGCTCTGTTAAGAAGGCTAAAAGAACAGCAGAGCAACACCAAGAACAACTAATTGTAATTAGTCTTTCAGCTGTAGCTAAAGAGGACATATTGTCCCTTCTCATCAACAAAGGGGAGTCCTGCAGATGAAATCAAGAGAGGTTGAGAAGCTGCAGTGAAAGAACAAGGAATTACAGAGGAAGATGAAAAAACTCACCATCAACGATGACAGCTGTCAGGAGGCTTTTCTTCTTGTTGGTGTATCTGTCATGGGCCTGGCACTGCTGATCCCTGAAGCTTGGCACACCTTTGGGGCAGGGTAGGTTCTCACACACAGTGTGCTCCACGCTGGCTCCTCGGCAGTTCTTCCCACCTGGCCCTGGCCTGTTCCAGGAAACACAAACCAGGGTCAGCACCAAATACCCAAGGCAGAGGCAGCAACCCACAGTGTTCCCCCTTCCTCTTCTCACCCTTTGCTTTGCCCCCTGACTCAGACACTTTTAATGATGGAGACACAATAATCATGTCATCAGATTGTGTCCTCTAAGGGTCTGTCTTCAGCAGTTTGAAATGAAGACGACACAGAAGGAGCTACAACCTGAACTGTAATTTGGGTATCCAGAAACAAATGTGTGCAGCAGATAATCTCCATCCATGAAAACCATGCCATCTTTTTTTTACACATTTGTTTTTGAAACATGCAGAAAAAGGCCACTAATCCAACATCAGGATTAAGCACCTGCAAAACCTATTTGTTCCTATTTATGAATCCCCAGAGAAGAAGGAAAACACAAATTCTCAACAATAGCCTATATTGTCTTCGCAAAATAAACCAAAATACAAACAAAAAAAAACCCAAGTAAGCAAAAACTTGGCCATCCTAACAGATTATTTATTATGCTACTTGCTGATAGTCTCCTGAATTTGTCACATACCTATCTCCCCAGCTGAAATCAGCAGAGATGGATTAAGTCATGTTCTTACTTTTCTTTAACAGATGGCTATAAAAAGCAACTCCAGCCAAATTCCAGATTTTATCAGTATGGCAGTTCATTCCAAAAGCTTCCTCCCTTTCCTTCCCAGAAGAGCAATGAACATCAGGTTATATCACTCAGCATATTAGAAACCAAGACCCTCACTGTATATCATTTACTTGTGCCAGTGGCCCTAGCAGGAGTTGCCCTGATCACATACCCACTGGCCATAGGACTGGGCCTTCCTACATGTGCTGCACTCAGTGGATCCAGCATTTGATGCAACAGGAACATTTCATTCTGCATAGAAGAGCTTTATGCCAAATTTCAGCCTAGATGAAATTTTTACAGTAGCTCCATTAATCCCAGAATGAGTGTTGTGGGTGTTTTTTAATGGAAATGCTGATCTCCAATGACATTGTAACATCACAGAGAGTCACCAGCACAGCCTGAACAACACCTCCTTGCACTGGCAACACCTCCTTCTGCCATGGACACGTGCAAGGCAGCAGATGTGCTGAGACTGATGCAGAAACCTTCTGGGAGGATTGTGTCTGCTGCCTTAGACTGTGAGACAGACTCTGTCCAGATGATGCCACAGGCTCCTTCCCACATGAACCCTACACTCACATAAAGCCACCAGAAACATGAACTTTGGTTTCAGCACCATCGCTTTGGATACAGCAAAAGAGCTGCAGCCATTGAACATAGGTGACTCTGTGCATATTTGTGGGTACAGTCACATGGAGAAAAAACAACAACAAAAGAGGAAGCAGTCGGAATACCCAGAGAGTAACAAAGCACTCTCTCCCGAGGGTGTCAGGCTGATGACCATGGAGCAGGAGACACACAGCAGGACTGTTATTTACTCTTACATCATCTTTGGCTTTAATTTTCAAATGTCATTAACTCATGTGGGACTTTCTATGAGTTTGCCAGTGCAGACTGGAACGGCAGCTCTCACTGTTGGCAACATAATCACTGGCAATACCAAAGTAACAGCTAAAACGATGAGCAAAGAGACTTCCTGAGCACCCATCACTCCCAGTCAGTGGGAGCTGCAGGAACTCCAGACCTTTAGGCCTGCACTCCTCAGGCCTTTCAGCAGCCTGGCCTGCCTTCCCTTTTTAATTAAGGATCAAAATGAGCTGCCTCCTCCTGATGTAGTTTCTCATGAACTGGAAGAGCTGGATGCACTCATGAACCACAAAACAAAAGAGCATCCTACAGATCATGAGGAACTCAACAAAAATAATATACCCAACAAGACCTTCCCACCTCAGCTCCCCTTTGTCCAACAGCTTCATGCCTTTTTGGCAGTATGTTGCTGCTTTCTACTAGACTATAGTAAAACATTAGTAGGATATATGAGATTCACTCATGTGGTTCAGGACAAGCAGCCTCAGAGAACTGGACAGGACACAGCTCTGCCATGCAGATTCTGCTCTGCTCTGTCTGGGTAGGGAATGCAGAATTACTGATGGTAATCTCTTTTACATGATGACCTCTGGAACAGTGTTGCACCACGTTTCAAAAGGATACTGAGGGTTTTCACCTTGAAAGATGAACAATGACAGTCACTCTCTCAGGTCTCCCACAAACAGTTACCTAGCACTTGTTCAAACACTTTGCCTGCTTCACTCCATTTTTAGGCTTCATCCTTGTGTCCCTTCCACCTTTCCAAATGCTGAGGCCAAGAGTTTGGGCATCACCTCTAACAGATTCTACTAAAGAATCTGAAGGGAAAGATCTCTGCAATCCCAGGTCCCAAGCCCTGTAGGATAAGAGTTCTAGCACTGCCTGGGACTTCCAATAGACAGTATAATTCAAGTCCACTCTGGCACATGCCTGAAACAGTGACAGTGTGAGAACTGCTGGTAGACTTCACAGCCATCTTATGCCAAAAGAAGCCACCCACTAATGGAACTGCAGAAATCAAAGTCCATTTATACTGCTGTGACCCTTTTACATGACAAGAAGGAATGGGAGAAGGGGTGGAGATCTCATCTGGATGTTCTGCTTAAGCCAGTGGTTGTCTCTTCAGTCCCACTGTACAATAACCCAAACCCAAGACAACAGCACAAGGCAGTACAACTCAAAAGTCTGCACGTGCAAACTGGCTCATGACACTCTCCTTATAACCATGTGGAGGCAATGCATGTAAATGCTCAAAGAAATTACAGAGAGGAAAAACCAAATCAAACAGTGAAGCAACTGGTTTAAAAATACTGATAGTCCCACAGGCTCAAGAGTCAGCTGGCAGGAGCAGAGATTGCTGTAAAAAAAATATCCCAAGACCAAATATATATAAAATAAAAGATAAATCCCTTAGCCAATATTTTTGGACAGTGAATAAACCAGCTGCAGAAGTGAGCTGATGCCAGGAATTTGAAGCAAAAGAAGATCACGTGTGTATCCCCAGCCAAGAATGTATATGAGAAAGAGAACTTTAAAATCAGTGTGCAGTGTTGGAGGGAGCATTTCCTGTAATTTAGGGAACAATGATGAATGGATTTGGGTTTGGTCAGCACTATAGCTGACAGCAAAGAAACAGCTCAGACCCTTGTTCAGGAAAATGAGCTGGTAAAAATCAAACCTGGACATTATCGAGATGTAACTGTAGCTCAGTGTTATTTAAGGAGAGGAATAAACAAAAATATCCTTTTCATATGAATACAGGTCAACAGCAGCCAGTGTGAGTCTCTCCATCATCTAGGCATGTCTTCAAAATGATTGTGCTGCTAGCCAGAATTTCAGTCCCAATATAGAAAAAGAAGCTTCCTGTGCTTTGTCTGTGGAGGAAACCTTAAAATCTGAATAAATTTAGAGGTATACCAAGAGACTGTGAGCAGCCTTGCTCACCTCAGAAGTTATAATGAACACAAACAGGGGTGGTCAGTAAATTTGGCCACCATGGTAACCTGTTTGGACCTCCCATATGATGAAAAGACTTCCAGATGGGTCTGAACTGACCTGAGGGATGAAGGATGGCACATGGGAGAAAAGAATACTTATATTTCTTCCTGAATCTGAAAAAAATCCAAGCCCAAGCAGAGAATATTGGCTTATTTGTAGTCACTGTGCAGGAACTAAACAGCACCCACAGCACTGTGTGTGCATGAAAACTTTCCTTTTCATATGCAGAGTACCTGACATGAATATCCTGACATGCAGAATATCTGAAGGTGTTTTACCAACACAGCTCTGGGACACTATGACCATTGTCAGCCACTCTACTGCTTCTCAAGCCCAGAGCCAGCACTCCCTGCAGAACTGATCTCTAAGGCATATTGACTCAGTTTGGTCTGCAGATCCAGATTAGCCCCTCCTCATCCACTGCAGTGCTGGAGAGGAAACACAACATCATTTTTTCTGCCAAACTACATGTTTTTAATTCAATTGTATCCATGTTTGAATCATTGCAGTGAGCCACTTCTAATGGTGACCCTTCAAGCCACTTCCACAAAACCTCCTTCACTCCAAGTCACTGCAGGATTTTGACTGCTCCTTATGAATGAAAAAATCTCTCACAGCCTCTGCACAGCTCTGCTGCCCATTTCTTCCCTGGACTCTTGCAGCAAGGATTGCCCAACTGTTACATGCAAAAAGAAGTCAGCACGACGTGAGGACTTACGGGGGATTGTCGCATTTCCTCTGCCTGAACCTCACTCCTGTGCCACACGTCCTGCTGCACATGCTCCACTGACTCCACATGCTCCAGTCTCCATCCACGTGCTCAGGGATGGGAGTTTTGCTGACACACTCCCCAGCTCGGCACCACTGCAATGCAATTGTGTTAGCACAGGCTGCAAAGAAGCCCTGACCTTGCAAACATTTCTGCACAGGTGGACTTGAAAGGATGTCTGAGGGATTACAACAAGCCCATGTTTAGGTTTCTAGAGATTCAAGGCTTTGGTGAGATGGAGGTGGGAGAAGGTGAAAGGGAGGAGGTGAAAGATAGAAATTTAAGTGTCACTCTCGACAAACCCCTGAAGGGAGTTCTGTCATTAAAAAAAATAATCACAGAATTCAGCCCCTTACTTTATAAAGAAGATAATTATCTAAGTGCTAAGACTTAAAGCCCCACGATTCACAGGAACTGAGTCCAAGAAATTATACCCCAAAGCAATGCCTTCATCAGCACTATTCCCAGTATGTACAAAATAATTGAGGTATTTTGGACCTAACTTGGCTAAAGCCCCAAAAACCTTTGATTCTAATAAGCTGTTCTGGCTCCTGACCAAGCAGCAAACTTGGCCTGTCCAGGATGTGACACAGTGAGCAGTGCTAAGCAGCATTACGAAAGAGTCACCACGACTCCTCTAGTTAGAAAAACATAGATCTAAAAACCTTTTGTCTCAGTTTCCTTGTCATGCTTTCCAGGACTCAGCTTTTCTCATCACTGTTAATCTTTCTCTGCAAGCAAATCATCTCTAATCTTTGATATTACCAGTGAGCTTTTTAATTTTACCCTTTCTTACCTCCCTAACCATACAATATACAAAAAATATTTGAGTCCAGCCTCGGTAAGTAGGGGGTTGGCAGTTACCAAACCAGTCAAGTTCCAAAATATATATATGTGCAGCAAATTATCCCTCAAAAATAACAGACCATCACTGAATTTGAGCTAAAACATTTTGAGCTACTTTTAGAAACTATAAAGTTTTTAAGTAGGCTCTTTTTCTTTCCCCATCTTCCTCCACTCCCCAAGTGTCAGCCTAAATGCTCTGCACACTTTCCACCTCAAATATAGGCCAGAACACTTCCACTTTAGCTCACACTGAAAAACACCTCACTCAGGAAACCACCAGCAGCAATGAAAAGAGGTGACAGGAGTGAGCTACCACCCAACATGACTCGCAGGGCACTGGGTCTGTGCCCTCAGCAGTGAGGCCTGAGGTTCTCCCGCAGTTTGTAGAATGCCTTGACCACAAGAACTTCCCTACTGAAGTCTCCAGAAGCTACAGAAATACATGTAATATAAAATCAGAAAGACTTAACCCAACCCAGCTATTAATTGAGCAGTTTCTGTACCAGGATCAGTATAAAATATGGGTTTATGCTAAATACTGAACATCTTGGAAACATTACTCCATAGGCAATGCTGGAAAACAAAAAGTAAGTGCTACTGAGCAGTCTGATTACCTTGTCTGCGCCACACTCTGTGCCATCCAGAGGGGGATCCAACTTGGTTTTACAGGATGTATCTCCTTCCACCAGGCACCAGAGCCCAGCACACATCAAATGCTGCAATCACAAAGCAAGGAGGTGCAGTTATTACTTTTGGAGATGTCAGCTATCATTATGGGATACACTTCAAAGCTCAGGCAGTCCTTCTCAAGTGAATCCAGAGGCATCTAGTTGGTTTGGGAGCAATTATCTTTTAAGGATCGATTGGCATTAAGTGGTGGAGCTGGAAACATAAAAGAGATTGATGGATGCCACTGACAGGAGCAAAACCTCCCCAAAACAAGGAGTGTGCTATTTAAACAGATTTCTTTTCACAAGAATAAATCTGATCCATTAAAAAAGAATCCTATATGGGAGGTGCTTTGGAACCATGACATATGCTTTGATGTCCAAGATGCTTAATTACTTGTATTTTCTTATAAAGATACTCAAGTCACACTGCCAGCTCTGGCACCTGGTGATAGCTATGATCAGCCAGAAATGCTTGGGAGAAGATTTTAAGGTAGAATGAGAGAGAGGAAAGAATGTCATGGTGCCATGCAGCAGAGGAGGAGCCAGTGTGTCTTGCAGAGATGTTAGTGCTGACCACAACTGTGAGATCTGCCAGATCAATATGTTTTCAGAATTTGAGCAAAAGAACCAGAAAAAGGGGCCCTGACATCGTTAACATTTTCCACAGCATCCACCATGCTTTGCATTCCTTGAAAGTGGATGATTTCAATACAGAGCTACATAGCTGAGTACCAAAAAAAGAAAAAGAAGAGTTACATTTCTTTCCACTATTGTTCACATTTCAATGTAATGGTAAAAAGATGAGAAGCCTGACTCGAGTGCCAGCTGGTCTTGTCAAGATTTATTGCACCTCATTAAATAGCTGAGTCAACACGCTTCAACCTTATGGTTCTTTCACGATGTAATGTAAGAGACTGTGGGTGCATGTGTGTTTTGTGTACAGGCATGTTGGTATGTCTACAGAAAATAGATCATGTCTACATAAAATAGAGCTGAAAAAGAGAGGGTGCAGACGAGATAAATCCCAGTCCCGGTGATGATGTAGAACATCCTGAAGCAAACTAGTTACCACAGCAGGATCTGTATCCTGCTTTATTTCCCCATTTCCTTCTTTATTTCCACATTTCTTTCTGGAAAGAGGAGTTTGCATTATTTAAACCAAAAGAAAATCCACAAAAACTGGAAGCAGAAGGGACCACTCAGCAACATCTGCATTAACCACAATGCAGAAAGTCATCATCAAACAAACAACAGCAAATACACCAGGGAAGCCTAAATCAGTGACATTTCAAGACATTTTCCCTGAGCTAATAGAGCATATGGGAAAATATCAGACTAGTAATTTTGACTAAATGACCGTGACTAATTAGTGGTTTACCCACAGGTCTGAAAGCACTTAAACACCAATTAGCCATAAGGACATCCCATACTGTTTTACAGATAGGTATAGTGAGGCAGAAGCTTTGACAAGGCAGAGATTTCAGAGCTCACTGAGAAATCCATTGTTCCACACCATAACTCCCAGATTCTCAGAACTCTGCCTTCTGGAGAGGACTAAAATCAAAAAGTACATCAATTAACTGTCCACAAGTGCTACAGAAAGAACACTAACCTAGGCAATAAACCACAGTGTGAAAGCAGTCCCAGCAAAGCTTCTTTCCAAACTGTGGTTGGGGAATACTGATACATAAGATGAATGGAAGTTTTGGAGATGAAGGGTGTAGACAGTAAGTATTTCCACTTTTCCAGTCTTCAACCTCACTCTTACACATAACCACAAAGCTCCGGAGCAGAATGTGAGGAGAAACACTCCAGTCTGATCTCTTGAATGACCCAGACAGAAATTTTGTTCCCAGAAGGAAACCCTCTGCCTCTGCTTTCCATCAGAGACATCCTGGCTGAAGATGTACTGGAATTCACTACATCCCTAAAGAAGTTGTTCTAGACACATACGAGCACCACTGCTAAATATCTGCATTATGCAAGGTCAGTACTTATTAAGCTTCAGCTTCAAGTCCCTGGATCATAGACTGAGTGTAAGTTAGGGTTAAATTCTCCTCTTTGATGCAAAACTGGAAGGAGGAAGGGGATAGTGGTGGAAACAAAGTCATAAACATGAAGCAGCTTTTTGTACAATTTTAGTCGGCAACTGGAATTCCTCCATAGCCCAGAAGAATGCGGAAGGTGACAAAGTCAGCTCACATGCCCAGGTATGAGCTGTGGTGTGGGAAAGCAATGGGCAGAGATCACCTCAAACAGGTGTGTCTGTACCTGCAGAGCTACAGAACTGAGTGCAGGCTATGGATACAGAGGGTGAAAATATTTACATACTTGTGTGTATCTGTGTGTGCATCTATATGTTCTGGTGCCCTCGATGTAAGAAAGACATGGAACTGTCGGAGCAAGTTCAGAGAAGGCCACAAAGCTAGTAAGAGGACTGGAGCATCTCCCCTGTGAGGATAGGCTGAGCGAGTTGGGGCTGTTCAGCCTGGAGAAGAGAAGGTTGTGTGGAGATCTCATAGCAGCCTCTCAGGATCTGAAGGGGCTCCAGGGAAGCTGCAGAGGGACTCTGTGTTAGGAACTGTAGTGATAGGACAGGGAGTAAAGGGGATAAACTGAAAGAGGGAAATTTTCACTAGATATTAGGAAGAAGTTTTGAACTGTGAGGGTGGAGAGACACTGTCCAAGGTTGCCCAGGGAGGCTGTGGCTGCCCCAACCCTGGCAGTGTTCACAGCCAGGTTGGCTAAAGCCTTGAGCAACCTGCTCTGGTGGGAGGTGTCCCTGCCCCGGGCAGGGGGTGGGGTTGGATGATTTCTAAGGTCCATTCCAACCCCTGAAGGTCTATGGTTCTATGTGTGTGTGTTTGTGCCTATATATACACATGTATACACACACAGAATTATAGGGAGATAATAAAGGGAAATATCTCTCTCAGCAACACCACCCTTTCTGAAATTTCCCATCTTTGAGGTATGGAAACCATCAGATTTTTATAGCATCCTTGTGCTTGATTCAGAATCCTAAATGCAAAGCATATTTCAGGAAACAGTTACAGAAAAATCTGGTAACGGCCCCGAGCTCTGTGTTCTAGTGCCATACCACTACAAAGCTCAGAGCCTCGTTAGTGCAGACCCTGCACTTAATAGAGCATTCAGATACCCCAGCAAAGATTAAACCATCAGCTTCACTATTGTATGTTCCCAAGATGTTTTATCATGTTAATAGCTCGTTTCAAAAGAGATCATGTATCCTCCTCAGCTACAATAGAAACCCAAACAAAACTCCCATTAAACAGTGCTGAAGGACTGACTTTTTAATGGTTAAACAGCTTTGTGGGGAAATATCCAAGTGAGAAATGGCAGGACTTGAAAGGAAGTTGTTGTATATGAGTGGCAGTTCAGAGCTTACACTGATATAGAAGAAGCCATCAAAAGAACTGTATTAGTGCTCATTCTAAAATCAGCAACCAGCTTTCAGATGGCAGGTCTCTGCCTGCAAACCATTCCTTACAGCCTTCAAGAAGTGCCAGTGAGGATTTTCCAATGATAGATATTTTGCACTGGAAAAATATTGATTTGTTGAAACTGTCTGTGGGGAAAGGTCATCTTTGGATCAGCTCCCAGTTTGAAATATGTCCAAGAGCAAAATAAATTTTTTTTTTAAAAAAAGGGAGATGGCTGTTGAAAAGTAGTATTTCAGTAAAATTAAAAGATCTTTTTTAAAAACTGCTTTTTCAACTGAACCCTTAGGGAATTCATACAGAGAGAGACAATAAAATGTAGACATGGAAATAAAATGAGATTTTTATAAAGGGGCAAATTTTAGACTCTTGAAAACTTCTGGAAGATAAGAAAGCTTGTCTGCACAGCTGTTAGAAACCAGTCCTGAGAGAGGTCATGATCTGGAAACTCCCAAGCTGGGAGATATCTGCTCGGCAGGTGAGCAATGCTCCAATTACAGGTATTACAATGGCACCTATTTGACAAAGGGGCCTGACTGTGCCAGGTGTTTTCTCTTCCTCTAAGAACTTGCAATCTAAACAGACTCCTGGGAGCCTGCACATAAAGGAAGCTTTATCCCTCTGTTACAGGTGGGAAAATGAGGAACAGAAAGGGATTAAATGTCTCGCTGAAAGTCTGCTGGGAGACAAGTCAAACTGCCCCAGCTCTGCTGTCCTCTGCTCAGTGTCACAGCTCCAGCTGAGTTCAGGAGAAAACCAGGAACATGTCTGGCTCTGGGCCTTTGCACCTTTCACAGCTTTTCAGCCTTTTTCAGCTGACACACTGTTTCTGAAGATGGTGTTTACCTTCCCTGGAAGTTCCATCCCACATGTGCTAGGATGGACTCAGCATGTGAAGCACTGCGACCACTCAGGGTCTATTTTAGGGCTGCTAGCTCAGTGCTGCAGCTGGAAATGAGAAGAAGCCAGAATGAATCCAGCCAGCTCTCTGCCCACAGGCAGTAAGTCTAGAGTCTGCTAGTTTCTGGGTTAGCTATTGCATCACCACTGCTGCTAAAATCAGAGTGATTCTGCCCTATGACCTCACATGGGCTCAGGGAGAGGAGAGGGTTCACAATGCTTCCCTGGCTCAAAGACTCAGATGATTACCTACAAAGAAAAATTCCAAATCTTCAAAGGATAAAGAGAATCCAGTGATAGAGATGTCCTTCCCACCATGGAACAACTCTAAGGAAGCTTCATAGAATCATCAATGTTGGAAGAGACCTTTAAGATTATCAAGTCCAACTGTAACCTCTAAACTCTAAAGCTTATTCATTCTCTACCCATTCACAGAGAATTCCTCAGGAGAAGTAAGTGCTTCTTTTTTTGAATGAATCCAAGGTGAGTGACCTTCAATTCATCCAAAAAAAGAAGCACTTCTTTTTCCCAAGCATGAATACATTCCTGTTGCCTGCTGCCCACTGGAAACAGGAACTTCTTATTTCTAGCAGCAGAGTTAAACCACTATGAAACCAATTTTGCTGTCAAAATGAGAGGATTATGAAGAAGGACTTGGGAAGAGTAAAAATCCTTAAGCAAGAGGAGCAAGAGACCACTTAACACACAGGCATGTTTATAAATAGGCTGTCTCTCAATGAAATATCAGAACACTTATTTTGCCAAGGTTTTGGCTTGGCAGATGCTAACCACGAGAGAAAACATGCTTATAACAGGAGCCTAATTAGCACCTATTAGGTACAATAAACACACAATTTACACTCACTTTCCTGTTCAAAACACTATGCCAACGTCCTTGAAGCCTCCTGGCATGCTGCTGGGGAGGAATTCTTTACACAGCAAGGTGAGAAAAACAATGCCCTCAATTTCTACACTGTCAATAGCTTTAATTTTGGATGCATAAACAACCCACAACCTACAATGGATCACAAGGGAGGTGAGTGCTGTGGTTAGTTAGATGGAGCTTCTTGCTGTAGAAAATGAGATGAAAAGTGTTCAAAACTGGAATCTGGTAAAACTGGCACTTTTGAAAAGGAGCCACATGCTGTCCCAGACAAGATAACTGTGAAACCTGAATCCATGTATCAGTGGCCAAGCTGCTGACCTTATCCAGGGCTGATACTCCAAGGAACAAGTGGTAGGTCCAATAGTGGAAATACCTGTCTATCTATCCAAATGACAGACCTGACCCAAAAGTCAAGGGAAGGTTTGAGAAAGAATCGCTGTCCCAGAATATTCAGGCAGTACTTGATATCTACTAATGTTTCATCTTAACAAAAGTGGATAACATTCCCATCAAATCATAATGTGCAATTTGATTCATTAATGACAAAGAAGAATTGATCTCTTTACTGCTGGACAGAAAGCACCTAAGCCTCTGTTATAAAGAATAGTCATCTTCTTCTTAGGTGCACTAGAAAAAGTTTCTTAAAAAACATTTGCCTATTTTAACTACCTGATGATCATCTTGTTCCTCCAGAACGTACAGAAACTCATGTGCACATTCAGAGATGAACAGCACCAATAACCTGCTCAGACCCAACAAACAAATTTAGAGCTGATTCCTCTTTATATTGGTTTTATCATCGATGTAATTCCATTAACTCAATGAACAACTTCCTCATGAACTCTGGCATGAGTGGAAAGTCATCAACATGAGACACAAGGGGATAAAATCCTAAAGACTGTTTCAACTCTTGTGGAAGTGGCCCTTGACAGTTAAAGACCTCTAAGGAAATGTATCTTGAGAGCTAACTGCTTTCTGATGCTGCTCTTTGCCTTGGAGAACAGTAAAAAAAAAAAATCAACATAGTCATTTCTGAGATTTGTTAATGTTCTGTATCAGAGAAAACAAACCAAACTGAACCAGCCAACATGAAGGATGTCACACTGAGTTTGATTCTCTCACCTAGGTGGTTTGATATCCATCACTCCAACTCCCAACACATGGATATGTGGAGTGATACCAACACCTTTCCTAATCTACAATCAAAATCTAAGAATGTTCTTCCATCATCTTTCAGGGAGAAAGACAACACATGTCAGCTCCCAAACAGTAGATTACCATGATATACTGCCCACCACAGATTTGGATGTCTGAGGTCTGAATGAAAGTAACTAGTTACAATCTTCAGTCAGATGAAAACTGAAGGATTAGAAGAATCCAGAGCCCTCATGTTTTGGCAGTGTGAGCAAAAACAAACCCAGGCTATCAAAGAGCTGCCCAAACCACACTTACAGAGAGGAAGATGAGCCCTGACCTGTCCAGAGCGGATGCAGCAGGGATCTTTTGCCAAGTGTGCCACCATCTCTCCTAGTAGAACTGCTCCTAGGGCTCTAGGAAAGGTTCTGGGGATAGATGGCTAAGAGACAAGAGACAATCTCCTTTTGAGATAGGTTTGGCCTACTGCAAGCTCTTCACCCTTTCCTGTGAGGAAGTTGAACTGGAATTAATTAGCTTTATACTGGAAATGTGCAGTGCGGTATCTGGAGATTGCTTCAGTCTGGGGAGATACAAGAAACAAGTGTTTTGAGAAGTGAAGAGTGGTTTGGGATGTCTGACTGGAAATACTTGAAGGAGAACAATCTTTCACAGCTGATGGATGCTCAGGGCTTCTGGAAAACCATCAAGCTTCCCTGAGACTCAAAATCACACACATTCAAACCCATTATTTCATTTGAAATTTTAGGGCATGATTTAACTCCCTGAACATCAGGATGAAAGACACACTGGCAAGAGCAGCAATAGCAGAGACACTGCCCAGAAATGCAAACATGAAGGGCTGGTGATGAAGCTGGTCACAAGGAATTCAATAAACACAAAAGGATCCTGCCAGACAAGCAGTGAAGGCTCCCAGACTGCCAGACGAGGCACAAGGGAGTAGAAACATTTTTTTTTAACTGTACATTGGGAAGCAAACAACAAAACAGGAAAACACTGTCTCTAGTTTTAGCAATTTCTGGTGCTCGCAAGGCAAACTAAAGGTTTTCTCCCACTGTCTAAAGCACCAGTTTGATTTCATTTTTTTCAGGTACTTGGAATTAAACTGCTAGTCCAAAGAAATAGATTGGAAAGATAAACATTAATTAGGCCACAAACTATTTTTATGGCAAAGCAGCTTATGCTAAATGCTAATCTCTTCAGCACCCTAAGGGCACTCTTGACACTACCTCCAGTGGGTCTGAGCTTCATAGACACATAGAAATTCCAGAAGAGAAGCTTTATCCACTTTCCTACTAACACACTCTGCTGTGTGTTCCCTTCAGCTTTGCTGAGCCCAGTTTTCAGCATCTTAAACGTGGGAATACAACGGTACATGTTACATCAGCTGAAGAAATCATGGAAGTATCTTTACATGGTCAAACCTGGAAGAAGTAGAGACATGTGGAACAAGGCACTGGAAGAGAGTGACTCCTTTGAATCAAATGTTAGAAATTTTGTGCATTGACTTACTACCAATTAAGTGTGCTTAAAAGAGCTGTAGCTAATCAACTATGCTGCACCCAGAGCAGCTATGTTAGTGTTCATAGAATCATAGAACCATCAAGGTTGGAGGAGACCTCTAAGATCTTCAAGTCCAACCATTAACCTGTCACTCTCTATGTTGTATCATGCAGGTCCTGTGTTAAATGCTGCTCTGAGATTCACACCCGATGTAGACCACCAAGAGAAGCCTTAAGAGTTCCCAGTATGATGCAGTAATCTAGCTCAGAAAATCTGCCCATGATGAAGGAGAGGAAGAGCTGTGGGCAAGTTTCATAATCAACCCAATAACTCCCATCTAGTATTGTGTTTGCAACTTGAAGCCTGAAATTCTGACTTTGGACTTCCCAACATTCATCTTGTATCATCTTCACTGAGAGTAATGGACCCCTAACACCTCCCAGTGAACCCCTCAGCCCTTAACACCTGATTGCAGGAGACAAAAAGCACTGACATTTTAAACAACAGGCAGCATTGTCCATTCAAAACGAACCTAACAAAAAATTGGGAAATTAAAAGAATGAAATCATGGATTGTGTTTCTTGGCTGTGGGAAAAGAGAAAAAAGGGATGGTAAAATAAATACAGATATGTACACACAGTGTTCAGATGTGGCTCTGAAGATAACAGGAATTTTCTCTTGAAGTGTTCTGCAGATGGGAAGTTCCCAGAAGGCCAATGGGAGAAGTCTGAAAGCCCTTCAAGCTTGTTATACACTATTTTCAGGCTGATACTCAGTCGTATTTTGGCTAATTTTGTTAAGTTCAAACTTCAGCTGTAGATGCCACATCACAAGGCTACACTAATTCCTTCTCCCTTGTCTTAATAAGAAATGCAGGATTGCCAAGCTCTAGTGTTTAATTCTTAATAGGCTCTTTCTATTATTCTTAAGAGTTTATGATGTTTATATTCTTAAATTTCCACGTTGTATTTTTCTAATTTTATTTTGGTTCTCCCTCTCTCCTTTTTATTTTTCTTTAAACCACTGCACCAGAATGTGTTTTGACCTTCTTCCAAACTGAAACACGTACAAAAATTTCTGAAGCATTCCAATAATTGTAAACTGGGCTGTGCTGCCCAGGCAGGAACTTTGCTTCTCTCTCAGTCTTTCTGTCCTTAAACAAAAAGTATTTCCACTGAAAATAAAGAGAAAAAAGGGCTTTTTGCAACATACAGAAGCAGTGAAATAGGACACTTCAGTTTCATAGAAACAGGCAACGTGAAAATAGTCTGAATTCTAACAACCTACAGGAGGAAAACTATAAACTATAGAATAGCAATTAAGTTAATTGTTACCTTTACTTCTCAAATAAAGAATCTTCTCATTTTATTCAGGAATTGCCAGGCTTCCATCCTGCAAGCCTCAAGAAGACCCAACCCATCCTCTTCCAGATTTATTACTATTATTATGTAGACAAAGTGCCTGGTTGTACAGAAAATGACAATGCACTCTATTATTTTCAGGATAAATCAGTTTTCAATCTAATTACTATGTTCTTGTAAATATTCTATACGTTACTAAATAATAGGGCTCACTATCATCGTTGGCATGTTGCAAATGACCCTGCAGAGCTGAGGCAGACAGAGGCCCATTGATTCCCAAGCAGGGAGGCCAAGAGTCCCCTCTGCCAGTTTCTTTGCAAATCAAGACCACAGAGAGCTCTACAATTGCTTAATTATATTCACCAACAGCTATGAAAACTGAAGGAATACATAAAATCCACTTGATCATGACAATTGCTGCCCTTTCTTTACTTCGTTTTTTTGCTTCATCTCCTTTTCCACATTAGCCCAGAAATCTAGGCAGTCTCCTCTGCCTGGCAATCAGCTTTGCTCTCCTGTTCTGTGCTGCTGCCTTGTAGCTTGTAAGCACTGGGAGATACCTGTATTTGTTAAAAACCAACTTGAACTAAAGCAAAAAACAGTAGAGCCAATTCTAGCTGGATTAATTTTGCTAAAAACAGTGTCATGTCAAAATTCACATACCCAGCTACATCTGAGTTGACAGTGTCCCTTGTCAGAAAAACATCTCTTTGTGGCAGTGCTAATCTCTTTCCATGTGCCACTTCAGCCTAAGCCTAGTTTAGATCAAAACAATACTGGAAGATAATGGTTATGTAAAAACCCGCAAAAATGTGTTAATAATAAATAAGCCAAAAGGCTTATAAAACAAAAAGTCAAACACTGGATACTAGAGATAGAAATCACATTTTTTCCATCAAGACAATTTCAGTGCAAAAGCCTTTGTTGGTATTCATGCCAGTCTGAAAAATAAGGATTACACATGCTATGTGTTTATGTGTGAGGTTATGAAAGTGTTTTGATGTATTTCTGGTGGAGAAACATCATCTCCTCTCCATGAGAGATTTAGCACCAACCCCTCTGCTACTCCTGTCTCTGAGAGCACAGCTACATCCAGGGACAGCAAAGAGTTAACATCTGCTCTCCACAGCAGCCTTCCTCGACTGCCTGGGCTTGGAGCTTTCTGCTTCCTCCAGTGTAGGGGTCAAATGAATTCACAATAGTTGATTCATAGCACAGTGTGGAGCTGAAGGACAGAGGTCAGACAGGTTGAATTGCCTGTAATTTGCACAACTGCTTCCATGTTAGCCCTGGACTCACACGAGCACTTAGCAGCCAGAATCCCCAAAGCTCCCTGTGTTTGGGGGGCACTGATACCTCACTTGTGCAGTGTCAGAGGTGCATTCCTGTTTGGCTTTATCTGCAATTATTATGATGTTGTTCAGAGCTTGAGAATGACACAGTCATCTGTTTCATGTCTGTTAAAAGCAACTTGTTTCCCTCAAAATAAAGATGACTGTGCAGACTTTTAGGTGGGCCAAAGCTCTCCTACCTCTGGAAGGGGATGGCTTGACATCCCCCAGCTGGCAGCAGGCAGCATGCCTGGCATGGCAGGCTTTTGTACATCCTGCTCGATAAGCATTTGCATGGATCAGACAGTGCCTGACATTTGTAATGGGAAAGATTAACAGGAAGCACCATGTGAAAGGATTTCTGATCCCTTTGCATATTACCAGAGAAAACTCTGTAACAGATACCAAGGGAGGACTACAGAAGGGTCTTGAGATATTCATAATCATCTGTGATATAATAGAATGGTTTGTGTTGAAAGGGACCTTAAAGATCATTCACCACCTTAAAGATTGTCTCAATCCCCCTGCCATGGGCAGGGACACCTTCCACTAGACCAGGTTGCTCCAAGACCCATCCAACCTGGCTGTGAACACTGCCAGGGTTGGGGCAGCCACAGCTTCTCTGGGCAACCTGTGCCAGTGCCTCACTACCCTCATAGAGAATAATTTTTTCTGTATATCTAACCTAAGTTTCCCCTCTTTCACTTTGTACCCATTGTGTCTTGTCCTATCACTGCAGTTCCTAACAACAAGTCCCTCTCCAACTTCCCTGTAGCCCCTTCAGATCCTGGCAGGTTACTCTGAGGTCTCCACACAACCTTCTCCAGCCCCAATTGTCTCAGCCTGTCCTCGTAGGGAAGGTGCTCTATCCTCCTTTTCAACTTTGTGGCCTCCTCTGGACTTGCTCCAACAGTTCTATGTCCATATGCTGGAGACACCAGACCTGTGTGCAGTACTCCAGGTGGGGTCTCAACTGAGTAGAGAGGGAGAAATACCTCACTTGAGAACTGCCCAACTTTTATTTTCTTATTCAGTTCCTCAGACCAAAACTAATTCTTTCACAGAGCCATGGAAACCTTTACTTTCCTGATGATGAGCAAGGACTCACCCATGCAATAGTCAGGTTAAAGTCAATCCAAGACCAAGCACCTGGATGTATCTCAAACCAATAAAACTACAAGCAGAGCACACACCAAAATGGACTTGCAATGCCTCAAGGGCCTGGCAGGTAATTCTGACATTTATTATTCATACAGTCTAATAATAGAAACAGTGTTTTTCAAATAAACAAAACCTGATTGTTCCCTGCCCTAACAAGAATCCAGACTAAAAGCTGATTCATCTGATTCACAGCTCCTTAAAGAGGTGACATACATTAGTAAAATGAACATTGATGCTACAGACCCAGGTCCTAAGTTATACCTCTTGGAGATCACAGATTACAACAGGCTATGGATCCTCTGACTGTCACATACTCACGCTGTTAACTATTCTTTTCTAAAACTTTAGCATATTAAAAGGTAGATGTAGTGTCCCAGCAAAAGCAAAAGGAATGCAAAGAGGTTTAGTATATGTAAAGCTGAGCCTTCCTCATGTTTTAATTTCTGTTCTGCAAATTTGGAGCAGAATAGCTGCAGAAAAGCTGGTTTGGCAAACCTGTAATTCTGAGAGCTGCAATTTTGGTCTAGGGCATATGAGTTACCATTAAAAACAAACACAGAATGAGAATTTTGTGGATGCAATCTGAAATATTCAGATAAGGGTGAATATTCAGGGATTAACTATCTAGTTGGACGGTGTCAGAGATTCAGGCACTGCCAAGCATTTAGGCACCTGACTCTGTGTGAAGGCAAAGGACATTACATTCCTTAAAAAACTGGGCTTTGATGCCTTTAAAGGAGAGACTTCCCTGCACAGAAAGTTTCTGCAGTTTCTCAAAAATGTCGAAATTTTGGAATCATCTAATCTCTGAAATTTGCTCTAAACCAAACTGCATGGCATTTGGGAACACAGGGCCTCTGGTTTGCCTGATGTAATTACAGAGCTCAACTATCTCCCATGAAATATTGTAATGCAACTCTTCTATTATATAAGAAAATAGACAGTAGACACATGTAATCACAAAAAGATTGAGCAGGCTCATTTCCTGAATTTTATTTCCCTTTTGTAACAAATATTTACTGTCAAATGTTTATTACTTTTACATTTGGATTTTTTTAATACTTTATTGAATTAAAAATACCACATTACCATTGGCTAAAAGAGGAGACAGCTGTATTTGCCAATAATTTCTACAGCTAATGCCAGTGACCAGTGCCAATTTTTTTTTTGTTCATATTTTTGTAGACAGCTTTGAGACTTATGATACAAGCATTCTGCAGATGAAGCCTGAGAAACACAAAGGTGAAAAGAACACAAACTTTGAAGGTTTAAAAATCAAAAGTGATTATTTCCTCTAAAGAATTTCCTTTCACTGCCTTCAGACACCAATTCAGAGGAGCATAACAGGATGCAAATATTTACTTGAGTGAATGGCATGTGACATAACTGATTCAAAGCATCACAGGGTGAATGATAACCCCGAATGAACATCTGTAAACAGAGAAATAATTCTAAATAACTGACTGCAAATTGGTTTTAATCTGCTGAAGTTCTACAAGGCTTTTCATTAGAAAGTACTTGAGTCTTCACAAAATATGCTGTTCTTTGGGAGACACTAAAGGAGTGATGGAGCAAAACACTGTTTTCATTGTGTTCTAAAGGTGTCAAATAATAAGACTGGTGAAAATTCTTGGGAGACACAAACACCTGCTGTCTGTATCCTACAGAGGAGAACAGTGCCTCTTGGCATGTTATTCTGGCAACTAACTTGTCCCTGAAGCAATTCCAGACTGGACGTGCAATTTCTGTGTGAGAAATGCTGACCACCTCCCAGTGGGCTGACATTCTCATTAGGCACTGACTATCCAGGAACAGAATGGGTCTTTAGCACAACAAGGGAAACAGCAAATATCTCTTCCAGCAGCAGTCAAGCTGGGTGACACCCACACAAGTGAAAGAACTTGAGTCATGCCGGGTCCATCTGGGCTTTTCTTTACAGACCTATATTCTAACACTTTGCTTCCAGTACAGTAGTCCTGGTGGTCTGCATTTTCTTGATGGAGCTGGGAAATACAACCTATCCAGATTCTTTTCTTATTGTTTTATATGAGCTGGTTTCCAAATCCAAAATAAATAAAACAGCTAATGTGAAGCTGAGAGCATGTTCCCAGGACTTGCATGTGCTCGGCAGCTTTCGTCATTTGGCACTTGGAGACCTCAGTTATCACTGGTTATTATTTGCTTTCTTAACACTGATTTAAGATTCCCAAGCTTGTTCAGAATGGGAATGAGGGACAACTATAAAATACAAATGGTCAGTTAATGATAGCAAGAAACCTGCCTTTCAATGTAGGAGGGGATGCTGCAGCTGGTGACCTACATGGAGCTTCGTGACTTACCTCTGGATATCTCCAAGGCCACACTGCAAGAAAGCATTTCCCCAGTCCCTGTCTGGGGGTAAGATCTGCTCAGAATGAAAAGATCTAATTACGTGTAGGACCTCAGGAAAAGTTTGGCTGCTTAAATTCCAGAAGACAAGTGCAACAGCCTCATCTCAAATACAACTTTCAGCTAGAGACATTGACAATCAGTGTTTCCATTTTGTCAACCAACCATGTGATATAAGCTACATCGCACCCAAACCCTAGTTAAACATCATGTTGCTTAGAAAACACACAGGATTCTGCATAAAACTCTAAATAGCCTTATCAAACAAGCAGCCACTGATATTTCCTCAGCACAGAGTTAAGAGTCAGCTCCTAAGAATACTGCAGTGGTCTGAAGGTGAAGCCTACTGAGAGATCCAGACAGTCATCTAAGCTGACTGTGTGAAAGTAGCCAAGCACTCTTGTGAGGAGAGACTTTCACCTCAGCTGAACTTCCAGGAAAACAATCTCTACTGAGTACTTCAGCAAAACAGTGTCAAAAGGGAACCAAGTACAAGCACCAAAGTTTCTGGGTCTGCTCTAGGAGATTAACAAGGGCAGTGGGGGGAAAGGAGGAGGAGGAGGAGGAGGAGGAGGAGTGCCTAAGCATGAGCTGCTGACACGGAGGTCAATGGGAGTTACATTTTCTATCAGCAGTGCTGAACATGCTGAAATTCAGGTTTAAGCAGTTGTGAGGGAAGTACAGATGTCTTTCCTTGCCCAATGTTTGATAGCTTTATTTCCACTCCCCACCTTGTCCCCAGGTGTGACACCCCATGAGCTCTTACCTCCATATTCTTACAGAAGGTGGCATTGGTCCCAAACAGTATCTGGCACTGCTCATCAGCACTGTAGTGCATTCCAGGGAGCTTGTGAGGGAGTCGCACGGCGTATTGGCTTCGGGGGTCTGTCACCAGCAGACAGGTGCTGACCTTGGACCTGTGCAGGGCAGGAATTAAAGATGCCTTTAAGGGAAAAGCACCTTTGAAGTGGAGTGTTAGATAACTGCCAGAGAGAAACTGTTGTCCTCTCTTTAACAAGGAATCTGATGATCTTGTGTGAAACTGTGGTGATTTTCCCCATTGTATATCTGGTAGCCTTCTAAATCATTGAAAACTATGGATAGAAAGGTTCTTGGGAACTCCTTCTTGGCCCCAGGTCTCAAGGTAGAATAGACTACATTCAAACATTCTGGGTTAAACATTCATCTAAGCTGTTCCTAAAAATCTGATGGAGACTCAATTCTGCCCTCAGGCTATCTAGCCCAAAGCTTCACAAGCCTTAAAATGACAGCTAGATAATCTTCCATCATGTCTCACCTGAAACCCCCCAGCTCTTGACTTCTTTTCTTATCCATCACAGGCATAAAGGAAAGATTTTTCTCTTTGCCTTCACAACAACCTTTTACAAATTGGAATGTCACTGTCATCTCCCTTCTATCAATCAGGGATCAGATGCAACCAGATGGATTGAGATCTTCTATGAACTTCTTCTCCAGCTTCATGCCTTTAATGTAACAGTAGGTATCCCATTTTCTGTCACTGTTTTCCTTTCTCTCCCACCCCTAATCCCCAGAGTGGGGAATTTTTCATGCTGAACCCACTTCTAGCAATAAAAGCACTGGCCATTGTGCCAGGCACTGTCAGAGCTCCACTGTAGGTTTAAGACCATAATTGCAGAGTTCAGACAATTCCAGTTGTTGCTATACTACTTGAGAGATAACAAGTAGCAGGACAGAAATCCTTCCTAAACTGTTGAATATGATGAACTGAAACATGGATGCAATGGGAAAGAAGTGTATAGTGAACTATTTTAGACCAACACTCACTGAGGAATGAGATAACACATCAGAATTACCTCCAGGCAAAGTAAAGCTTCCATAAAATAAAAGCAATTTAATAACAAGATAGACAGTAAAAGCCACAGCACAAAGCTGCAGCTCCTTCAGCAGAGATTTCTGCAGACCACCTACACAGATTTCTGCCATTGCAAGCATAAAGGGCATCTTTTGTAAAATGCAGGTGATCTGGGATTGTTTTAAAGAAGTTATCAGCACATTGACAACTGCACATAAATCTGTCTCCCTGCAATCCTCAGTTTCAAAGGGGATACTGTAATGGGGAGAGAATCAAACTTGCAAACCCTAATAAAACACTTTTTAGCAGGAAAATTGTTTATCTTTTCACTTTCAAATAACACATTGATTCTTGCCTGATAGGACTTTTGATACTCAGGACAATCCTTACTTTAGGAAGTTCTCAAGGTCATCGCGGCTGCAGGAAGACCAGGAAAGGTCACTTGGGTTCCTGCCCTTCACCCACTCTCCAGACATAATGTGAGACCTCCCTGCACAGGGCTGATGGTCATCATCGTGGCTCATTCCCATGCTGTTGGATTAAAACAAAACAAGACAAGAAAACCTATCAAGTTATGATGTGGATTTCTCATTTCCCATCGCACTTAGCAATGACACCCAGAAATTAACAACTTGAAATGAGGCTGCACATACAACACACAATCATTCACCTACTGCTCTGGGCACCTATTAAATAAATAAATACAAATAAACTGTAGGTTCCTACCATTTATCCATTGCCTTCATTTCACAAAGGGTTTGGTATTTATGAGCTTGAAACTTTTAAATGTGCTTCTTAGGGATTTTCCTACTGGGAAATGTAACAATTCAAGGGTTCATGATAAGTGAACATGGAGAAGTGTTGTAGCCCAGTTGAAGGACATCTGCTGGAATATCCAAAGCTAATATTTATTGAAAAGTTTGGATTGCTTTTCCAAATCTAGTAGATATGATCCCTAAAATCATACTGAGAGAATGGTCAATAAATTAATACTAGAGATGGGGCAATTTTGTTCTGTCAGTGTGAATTTGGAATATACTGTTAGGAAAAATGTTTCTCCAAATTAGTGGCATTGTACAACCTCTCATCTAACTTTGAAGCTGATCCTTTTTTGAGTGGTGGGTTGCACCAGATGACCTCCAGTGGCCCTTCCAACGTAAATTAGCCTCTGACTCTGTAACAGCAATGCTCAGTTAGGAGCCTGAGGCAAAACCAAGCCCCATTTCTGCACTGTCCAAACAAGCACCAAGACTGCCCCATGCCAGTCTCAGCAAGGACAGAATGTGACCTACTCAGCAAAACAAACCATCTAGACAAACAGCAGATTGTATAGGATAAACATACATGGGGGAATTCAAACACATCGGTAAGGATTTCAAAAAGTGTTCAGAAATAGAACAGTGTTACTTTAACCTCCATCCACCTTCACACTCAGGACCTTCCTGTCATTAGGAGAGTGGTGCAAGCAAACCTTTGGGAATAGTCTTCATGATGACAAAGGGATAAATGACATGACCAAGTTCACCTGCACCATCAGTGCCATGCCAGAAGTCCTGGCTCAGTCCTACACTCAGCCCATCACACCATGCTGCCTGGCAGTGAAAGTGAGTTCTTGCTTTGAAATGATCATTAAAATCAATTTTTAGGACCATACAGAATAACAACACTATGAAACACTGACATTCCCCCTTCGATTCCAAGAAGAAATGGAAAAGGGCTTTTAGACAAAAGGAGCTTTGTAAGGACAATGTCATTTTCTAGCAAAATGTCACCAATTTGGAGCTGAAAACTCAAATTAATAGGAACTCACTGGGTCTCCAGCTGGCTGGACAGAGCAAGGCAGGAGCAGTGCCTTTAAATCCAGTGTGGGACTCTAATCCATGCTCTTTCTGCACAAATCAGAGGCTCCTGTTTGCTTTCTGACTGTGCTCTTGGCTTTGCTTCGCTCCCGTTGTGGGACTTGACTGTTCAAAGCCCAAACACGACATCCATTTCTAGTTGCAATGAACCAAAACCTGCTTCAGCAGTTTGATAATTATGGCTTAGATTAAACCACCATCTCTGCTATTTTTAGCTTAAAGTGAAGATTATACAGTGGAGTCTATTATTTTAGGTTTATCTCCAGGGACATTATTATTTCTAGCAAAACTACATTTAACATAATTTCTCGACTCCAAAGTTCATAGTTATTCTTGTTTTTAAACCTTTGTGGGTTTTGAGCCCAGCAGAAACATTAATATCAAGCACATTTTGTTTGATGCATGCAGGAATAATCTAACAGTCTATTAGTAAGTCTAACTTCGAAACAGCAAAGAGTGAAATTCCTGCTCCACTGAAGTGAACGGGAGTTTTGCCATTGACTTCAATGGAGCCTGGATCTCACTCCAAGTATTTTACCCATGTTGTTTCTACACACAGAGAAAACTCTTCACATGCTAGAAGAAAGTTCCAGCAGTATTCCTCCGCGGTTTCATGGTATCACACAATGTAAAGGGGTTGGAATGGACCTTAGAAATCATCCAGCCCCAACCCCTGCCCTGGGCAGGGACACCTCCCACCAGAGCAGGTTGCTCAAGGCTTTAGCCAACCTGGCTGTGAACACTGCCAGGGCTGGGGCAGCCACAGCCTCCCTGGGCAACCTGGGACAGTGTCTCACCACCCTCACAGGGAAGAATTTCTCCCCAGTTTCTAATCTCAATTTCCTTCTTTCAATTTCTCCCCGTTTACTCCTTGTCCTATCACTGCAGTTCCAAACACAGAGTCCCTCTCCAGCTTCCCTGCAGGCCTCTTCAGAGACTGATTTCCAAGGTTTCTTGCAGCTTGTCTGCCTTGAGACTGCCACAGTGCTGAGGCTCAAAATTGGGTCCTTTAGGTTTCTACTCTGGGTTTCTCAGTCTGGCAGCTTCCTGAATGACCTCCTTGTCAGCACATCAGCTGTTCCACTTGCAAAGGGTGAAAACAAATCGTCTTCCTGACTTTCCAGGTGATTTGGGCTCCCTGTTTTGAACTCTTCCATGAAAGAGTAGTGTTTGGTCTAGAGTTGTTAATCAACAAACACCTTAGCTTTCTGATTAACTTCAATTATTTCTTGCTATACATGTTGAAAGTGGTATAATGTTGACAAACAACAAAGATAGCAGTTACTAATTAGTACATTCCTGTCCTTAACTTGCTTTTAAACCCGACCTCATGAAAGTTGCCTGCCTGGGAGAAGCGCTGAGGCTGCCAGTCATTATTCAACTTTGATTTTGCAGGGGGGATTGAGGCAGACAAACTGTATTCTCTGCAAAGACTGAGTCAGAACTTCAAGTTATTTACAGGTTTATTCTAAAATTCCTTCAATTCCTACATGTGTGGAAATTGACACCTTTCTGAATAATTCCTGGTTGCTTAACAGAAATTCTTTTTAAAGTCATAAGCATGAAGGAATTGAGCCTGAAAGGAATATCTTTACTGGTATAAAGAAAAGGAGCTCTGCTAAGTCAAAAGAACCATGCCAGTTGATATTAGCTTGGGATCTGGCCTCAAGGTACACAGGCAACCTCTCCTGGCCTCTCTGTGATGAGTTTCTGGTAGAATGAAACCAGCAACACCTTTGGAGCCTGTTTTAATTGGCAATGCAGAACTTTTCTCAGCATCTACTTTACCTTACAATGACTCACTTGAGAAAAGGATTAAATGACCAGCAGGACTAAGGCATACCCTAGCATGCTAACACATTCTTTTCTGAAGTTCAAGGGTCTCCAGCTACATCAAAGGGACCAGGTTTTCCTGGACACATAATAAATGCAATGCCATGCTGATTCTTTTCACTAATGAATAGTCCTCCTCCTTTTAACAGAAACAAATGGGACAGAGCAGTATGTGTTTGTACCAAACAGCAGTGTAAGAGTCGATTCAGTACTCTGCATTTCCTTTGTCATCATCTAATCTTACCTGCTCTTCAGAATTCACATGGAATTAGAAGCAGGTAATCAGCCTCTTGAAATACTCTGCCTTGGGAAGGAGTTCTATTCTGACATGAACAGAACTTGAACAAAGAGCTGATAAGAAGGTTCTTAGATTAGAAGTAGGAATGCCAAAATGGCAGTGCACTGCCCTGCAAACCCACTGCCCTCTGTGCTCTCTGAGACAACTGTCCATTTCATCAGGAGCACAAACACACACTGCCTGTATCCTTTACACACCCAGCAGAGCCATTATGGATGAGCAGGACCCAAGTCTCCCTTTGTGCTGTTACTACCACAATCACTAGCTCCATTCTTACCCCCAGGTAAACTTCAGCCTTCAGTTCATCACATCCTCCTCCCGAAGACAATGAGATTCCACAAAGGCAAGCAAGGACAGCTTAGACTGTCAGCTCTTAAACTCCTTTCATTCTATGTTTATTCAGAGTAAGCACCCTGGGACTCTGGTTTCACACTCCAGCTTCTTTCCTAACATAAATAATGCATTGGTTCCCAGTCAAAGACACCACGAGGTGTCTTTGCAGCATATTTATTGTTGCTCGTCGTATGTGAGTCCAGAAACAAGCTGACTGACTGGTTTGAGTCCTGACTGTTAACATAATCACAGCAAGGCAAATTTTATCAGGAGTCACAGGGAGGCAACAACAACTGATCTCTTTGATGCAGGTTATTTTTTTTTTTTAGAAAAAGACTTTAAAGCAGCATTGCTATGAATAAAAACCAGCACAGTCTCTTGAGCCCTGGCCTCACTGAAGTCTGTGCTCCTTTCCAGGACACTACTCTTGGTCAGCGTCTGTGCAGCAATTAGAACTGGGTCAGGATGCCAGAATTACACTCTGGGCCTGAGCTGGCCAATTTCTTGTGTAACCCTTTTAAACTAACAGCAATTATCAGCCATTTGTTTTCCCACAGCAATGCTAAACGAATGCACTTGCTTTGTTTGTTTCGGTCATTAGTGGAGCTTCTCCTCTAGACAGTTAATGTAACCAAACTGCTCTGTTTACCCTTGGTGAGTTTTCCAATATTTCCTGTTATTCTTTAAAAGCCTGAGCCAAAGTGCACCAAAGCCTGTGGAAAACCTCACTGCCTTCAATGCACTGCACGTTGCACCTCCAAGTTCTCAAGGTCATGTATACAAATCTTCATCAAAACCACTATGACTCTTGCTAGGTTTCCTACTAAAAGCCCCAAATCCGAGTTAAAGGATGATGCCAAGGGCTGGAGAAAACTGATTTAGGAGACACTTAAAATTTTTTCAACAGCTGCAACTTTGTGGCTGGTAAGAAAGCACTTGAGAAATCCCCAGGACTGTTATCATTCACTCCCCATCCGGTGGGGAGAGATAGGAAGTAGGGACAAGAGGCGAGTTTGATAGAAAATACCATCAGCAGTAAAAGAAGAGCTTTTCTTCAGAAAACGGCAGAGAAAGGGTAGCAAGTGAAAGAAGAAGGCATGAAGGGAAGCCTGAAAAAAACACATCCAGAAGTGAAAACACCAGGAGGTTCTGCAATGCCTCTGCTTCAAATAAGCACTTCAGCTGGCTGGTAGAAAGACCTTCTCCATAACCTTCCTGCGAAACTCAAACCACTCCATTTTCTGCAGATAATTCAGGGTGAGTCAAACTCTGCTTCACTTTAGAAATGAGTGACACTCATGGCTACCAAGGCTACCCCAGGTGACCTCCTGTCACCTCAGCTGCTTATCAAACCTGTGCATGGCACATGATTGATTGCTCTCCACACAACTGCACCAACCCCAGTCACCATTTCCCCGAAGGCCAGAGAGGTCATCCTGCTGTCAAGAAGGAAATGAGAGCAGTGGGATGTCTCTCACTTCTACAAACAGAAATCCAAAGGAGAATCTTCCTCTTCCCAAACAACCAACTCACAAAGGGTTGTAACTGTGTAAGCTCAGCAACACATTAAAAAGGAAGAGCTTCTTGGGGCCAGCCCTGCAGACCAACATGGACCAGAGAATTGAGCAAAGGGCCCACTCCAGCAATGACCCAAACACAGAGGGACACAGGAGAAGGCAGTGATGTCTAACACTCCAAGTGAAAAGCTCAATAGGGCCACCAAGGTTTCTACGTTCTTGGCCGATATTTGTTCACTGTAAAGCATGTTTTCTCAACCTGTGTTTGGAAGAGATGCCTTAGCCTGCAGATGTTCTCCTGCAGGCTCTGTTTCTGCAAGGGAACAGTGCATTGCTAGGAGCTACATGCAGCACCAGAGCTTGCACATCACAGCAGGGCAGGTCACCACTGACCTTCTCAGAAAAGAACATGAGAGAAATCATTCCCTGTGACCCAGCTTGCCATGACTCACCCAGAAGTAATCCAGCATCAATTGCAGAGCCAGGAATAAATACAAGATTTCTTTCTAAACCCCACTGGAGAGATAAATGCAAAGGGAGAGCAGATAGGACAACACCTTCACACAGTGTGAGAGGGAAGGGAGAAGAGGAGCTGTAATTGATCCACTCTGGCATTTCAGTGTGGGCAGGATGACAGTACCCACAGAAGGATTGCTATCTAGACACACTGTGGGCACAAATGCCATCTGTTTATCCATACAAAGGATGCAAGTGAAGGACAACATTCCTCCCCCTTCCCAATTTCTATCAGGTCTGAATGAAAGGTTGAGAAGGGAATCCCTTCTCTATAGTCTATCCAATCTCAACCACAAAGGAAGATGCTGGTATGGAAGGAGGTGACACAGGGACCTTGGCTGACAGCTGAGAACATTAAACATGGCCATTAAACTCAATCAATACAGGTCACTAAGCAGAGAAGGTACATCAACAGTACTCAGCAGCTACTGCCCTGGGCTGGACTTGAACCAGGGGTGGGAGACAGTACACCACATCATCAAGTCTGTGAGCCATTCAGTCCCAAATGGAGTTCAATGTTAGGAATTTTTATTAGCATTTGAAATTGAAGCTGCACCACTGGAAAGATGCCTACTTCTGAACTGGTTCAACATGTTCAATGTTTCAATATAAAATGCTGTTATCTTGCAAGTTATGAGGTTTCCATCCAGTTGACAATAAAGGCATAACAGAGGCAGGAGTGAAGTGGGGCTGCTCATTAGAGCTGGAGTGGTGATAGGAGGTGAAGTGCAAAGTGAGGACAGCAAGTTTGAGAGAGACTCAGGAAGGTGATGCTTCTGCAGAGCAACCCAGGAGAGGCAGAGACAGCCAGAGAGGTCAGAGGAGGTCCAAGTGAGGCTTGGATGGAGAGCAAACACATGCTGGGGAAACACTGAGGTAGGCTGAGCTGGAGAGGAGGCAAGGAAACAGCTTGTGTAACCTTCTTACAAAACCAATGGCCACTAAGCCTTTTGGCTTAATGCAAAACAGGCTTTTTCACCTTGGGCTTTTCAAACATGTAAACACTGTTTCTAAAATATAACTCAACTATTCCAGAAGCTGTCAGGACTACTCTCAGGAACACAGGGAGATGACCCTACTTAAAGTATTTGAAGTAATCCAAGCTGGTCATTGTATACATAGTGTTGTCTAGAACAAGGGTGTTCAGGATGGGCACTGTACTTTGAGTTTTTTAAATCAGAAAAGACAACATTTAAAGGGAGCTATGACTACTGGACTCTTGTTTTCATAACCAAGTTTATGTCACTCTCCAATAATGAAGTAACCAGATATTTTATATGGTTATCTACTCATCAAGCAGCCAAGAAGTCAACAACAGGGAGTGAGAACACACGAATGCCACAGTGTGGAAAGCTGTGGTTTATTCAGCTGCATGACAGATTCAGCCCTTTATGATATGGTTTTCATTTAAAAAGAATTAGTTCTTTTGCCCTACAATCTGGAAGGCAGCAAGTATGAGCCTGTGCTGCAAGGGACAGATAGCACATGAGACTGACATGGCAGGGACAGGCAGTGTGGCCTCCTGCTCAAACATCTTACCTAAAAGCTTGATGCCCACATTGTCCTGGTTACCAGTGCAGAGGTGGCCAAAGCCCACTGACATCAACACCAGTCCTTTATGTGGTCTGATCAAAGTTTGACCAAAACAAGGTGAATCATCTTACAATTTCCTCCCCTGCAATAATATCACATGCTCACATTATTGACTCCTTTTTCCAGTGGACTCATGGGATTCTCTCTCTCAAATCCTTGCCTCTTTTGCACAGTAGATGATTCACAGCAGGGCAGGCATTGCCTGATGTATTCTAAGACCTTTGGTGAGATGAAGGAATCCAGTTGCAATGCAACTGAACACCTGCCATTCCAACAGCCTGGTAGTATTCCTTGGGGCAGGAAAAGGAGAACCCCACGAAACACAAAGTCCTAGAAAAAGCTAAAGTTGATCAATAAATGTACAAATAAACTTGGCAGAAACTCCACACTGAAGAGGTAGCACTACCTCAAGAAAACATCCTTCTTCCTTTTGATCTCAATCCTCATTTCCAAGTATCTAAGACAGATCTTTAAACACGAGAGCTGTCAGCCAGAGCAGCTCTAGCAGTACACATTCAGGCTCTGAAAGGACTTAGACAGCACAATGTAAACCCCTTAGTACCAACTCCCTCAGCACAGGAGGAGTCCTGTCCTCTTTAGGCTCCTGTCCCTCTGAAAGAAAACTTTTAAAGATGCAAAGTAAGGTTATCAGTCTCAGTTATCAGGGCTGAGTGTGGAATGGCTGGAACAGCTCACTCCCTTGCTGCAC
The DNA here is from genome assembly GCF_000695815.1 of Acanthisitta chloris. Classification (NCBI taxonomy): domain Eukaryota; kingdom Metazoa; phylum Chordata; class Aves; order Passeriformes; family Acanthisittidae; genus Acanthisitta; species Acanthisitta chloris. The sequence continues at coordinate 76,739 of NW_008677703.1, read as the reverse complement.
AAGGACTCCCAAGTGACCACAGTGGTCCAGCCTTATTGTGCTGATACAACAGGGATTTGCCTGAACTTACACAGGCAATGGAGATGTGGGAAAATCTCATGCAATGAATCCAATCACATCCCCAGCATCATGTGGGAATAATGCCCAGGGCTAAAAATGCTCTTTCTCTGTCCTCACACCCTTCCAATAAGATCAGGAGCTCAGCACACTTACACTAACAATTTTACTATCTTTCCTTTTGATCAAAGCAAACATTTGCTTCCATCCAGCCTTTCTTTTTTGGCCCTCTGGACCTTTCCATCACACAGCATGTAGATTCCTGGCCCCTTCACATCCTTAAAACACTACCCCATCTCCATGCAGTCATCCAAACAGATGCTGTGCATTTCTAAACCCTTTCACATGCTTTGATACATGTCAACAACACACAGCAGGTTTCTGACACAACAGCATCAGTAGGAGTCAAGGATTGCTTTAATTCCTTCAGTGCCTGTTGAAGAGGTGAACACAGATATATAAAAACCTATTCACTGTAAAACATGGATCAGTGACTCTCTACTGGGAATCACTGGTCTCACACTGGCTCCTTGTCATGATCACAGATGAGCTGTGAGCCTGAAGTAAGAATAAAGTTATCTGAGGGCCAAAGGGTAACGTCCCCATGAAAATGCACCAAGCTGTTTCCTTGCCCTCCTAAAGATTTAATCCACTTCTTGGTCATAAAAATTCTCCCTTTCTCACTTGCTTCAGTCTTGTTTCAGAAAACAGGGAATTGTTGCAGAAGGAGCACAATGAGTAGGAATGAACCACTGGTGGGCAGAGAACTTCTGCCCATTTCACAGAGGCTGCTGTGCTCCATCTGTAGCTCCTTGTATTGGGGAAGCACCCTGGGGCATCACAGAAGTAACATGCTGAAGGGGAACAAGTTGTTTGCTTTCAGCACTGCCTGAAGTGGGTGAGAACGAGCCCTCTGAAAATGTGACACGCATTTCCTCAGAAGATGAAAAGGGAATATAAATTGTAGGGTGGAAAAAAGACCAAACCCTGGGATAGCTGGGTGGGATTTCCCACCCACTAGGGAAGAGAGACAAAAGCTCAGTGAGCACAATGACAGCTCTGTCACTCACAGTGCTAGCAACCTAAGGGGAAGCTCTTACATACAATCACTTGAGTGCACTTTTCCAAACTCCTGTGAAACCAGTGAAAGCCTCCAGTCAACTGCATTAATGACTGAGTGTCAAAGAGCTGCAGAACGAGATACCCTTAAAAGAAAGGCAAGGAGAAGGGAGAGATGGTGGAGAATATTTGCCAAATATGTGCAACACAAGTGACCACAGATGTCCCACATTCTGCCCCATCAGGAAGCCACCCACTGCTGAGCACTGGGGAAGTGGGACAGCCTGGGGAATGCACTGTAGGAGTGGGGAATGCTGGCTGCCTTCCCCACACTGGGAGATGAATTCTCCATTCCTGGAGGTGGGAAAGAGGAGATGGCCAATATCAAAAGACAGAGAGGTGTGAAGTAACTGTAGCACACATAAATTCTACCAGCATGCTCTTTTGCAGTTCCCAGACAAGCCAGTGGATATGTGCTTTATGGTTCCCAGAGCAGCACAAGTCCTTTTCACAGAGGTATTTTCACCCTCTTTCTTGGTCCACACTGTCAATCAGTGTGGGCTTGCAGATCCAGTGCAAGAAGAAAATCCATCCTATGTGAGCCTCTTACACTGATTCAGTGTAAGGCAGTAACTAACCTGAGGGCTCACTCTTGTTTGTAAGAATGAAAACCACCATCAGAACTCTCCAGAATAAAAAGTTGCATGGGAAATGCATGACCCAGTTCTATGGATTAGTCTGCAGCAGTTCAGCTGAAGACATCTGCTCCAAGGACATGGCATTTCCAGTGGTATCCTTTTCACAGTCACTTCCACCACTCAGGAGCGCTCCCCATCCTTACGGAAACAGTTTCCAATAGTGGTACTCCCATATCCCAATTCCCTAAACTCTTGGGGTTTTTCATAATGGTGCAGCTGGGAAAATAATTTATAATCCCAGAACCATCTGGCCTTGGCTGTTCATAAATGATTTTAAGAGTTCAGCCACTATCTCACTTCGGCTCACTTGTTTTATCAGCAGGGAGAGACCCAATAGCAAACAGGAATGTTGCAAATTATGGCTTGGTATCAAAGCAATTTGGAAATGATATGTTCAGACCAATACTGAAGTGAAATTCTTTGGGTAGTGGGTGTGCCTGGTTGCCTGCAAACCTCAAGGCTAACAAAGCCAAGTTTGCTTTCATACTAAGAAAGCGACATGAAGAAAGGAAAAAGCAACTTGAAAAGAGTCAATCTTGCTTTGAATAATTTTGGCTTGAACATGTTAATGTGAAGACAAATGACAGAAAAAGAAAAAAAGCCTGTTATCTTCATAAGAAGATATGGCTTTAGAGGGACTTTAGCTGATAAGAGGTGCAGTGTGCATGTCATTGAACTGGCGACAGCTTCCTGGAGACTGTGGACAAGCTTTTCCCATGGGACTCTGTTCCTTGCGCTCAGAGGTGCTGCCTGCAGCAACACACTTGGCAAACCTGGTGAGGTTACTTCAACACACACCACAAACAGTTCAGAATGAGCTGCAGATATGCATGGTAGTACTTAAGGTATAAAAATAAAACACAAATATATTTTTCTACACAAACAAGTTGGTCTTTTTCTTTGAATGGAGAGGAGCTTCAGGACCAGATCTAGATTCATAATGAAAATGTGTCAAGAGCAGAGTGAAATGGAGAAAGAGGTATAAATTAAATCCAATGGAGATGATGACACTTCAAATGAATAGGTGGGGGGAGATATTTGTGCACACAAGCAGGAAAGCAAAAGACAAAGTTGTTACTGTAATGCTCCTGTAGGAAAACCCAGTTTGCTGCATTACTTTAAAGCTACTAAACACAGACAATTTGCATTTTTATCCAAATCTGATCACTGCTGCCCATGGTGGCTCATGATAGACACTAGGGAAGAGTTCTGCCTTCTTTGGCTGAATCTGTCCCACATTACACAGCAAGCAGCTTTACCTGACTTAAAGGAGGAACTAGATAGGAAAGAATTGACCCATTGAAAAGTGCTAGTGGTTGTGATTTCAGGAGGAAGAAAGGAAGCTGTGCTTTTCCTTGGAAGGAATGATCCTTTTCCTAAGTACAGAGACTACCTAAACTAAGAAGTAAACTGTTTCTACAGAGCATTTCTTTATCCTGTCTAGTTTCACTGTGTGTGATTAAGATGAATACTTAAAACCCAGATTAGAAACCTGCCACTTTGTTAGCTGTCTCTGGAGTGATGCTGGCAAACAGCAGGGAGGGAGGATTTGGACTGTCACTGGCAGGTGAGAAACAGCTACCAGAAGGTGGACACCAGAAATTTCTGAAAGGTCAAACTGTCCCACATAAGGATAAGATCTGGGGTACAAAGTGAGTGTCTCAGTGGATTTTGGAGCAAAGAAGGAAGGCACAGTAAAAAAACATCATTTTTGAGGCTCAACCACATAAGCTAATTAGAGCTTAGCAGGAAGGAAACTTTTCAAGCAAGTGAGAACAAACCATTATGATTAGATTCCTTTTGCTTTGATTTGATCTACGTAAACAAGAGCAAAAGCAGAAAACTGAGAAAACTGTGGGCTATTCTTCTCCTTTCTTTCGGTAAACTGGGGTTCAAGCAAAGACAGAGATGACAAAACTCCCTGCTGGGTTGGACCCAGCAATGGAAAGAGGCTCAGCATCTGATGCAGAGAGGATTTTGCAAATGGAAAGGGATCAGTGAGAACAAAGCAGGCCTGTTTATTTCATTTCTCTAGTAAACTCTTTTTGCTGAAATTCATTTCCCAACACAACTGTTGGCCAAGAGGCAGCCAACCTTGTTCCACCACGGCGCAGCCTTCCACTGACATAACGAGTAAAGGGAAGCACATTTGTAGAGGCAACAACATTTCCACTGCCATTGCTGCTGCTGAGTTTACTACTGAAGGCTTTTCCAAGTGACAGCCTGGGATTTATCACCTTCCCCAGCTCAGCAGTCCTTTTCACCTGGAACCTGTTGAACTCAGCAGGCCAGGCAGACAGCATGGGTTACAGGCTATTGGAACCCAACTGCTAGTGGAAAAGTAAATATTTCATCTAGATCAACTGCCCTTGTATAAAAACAAATGATTATTTGGTAAATGGCACTTACCAACCTAATATTTCCTGTCTTGGTGTGTAGTGAGAGGCTGCACAATGGGGACTTGTACTGTCCCCATGTTTTGGGTCACTGGGTGCACAAGGCTGCTGCCAGAAAAGCCAATGGTGTATGAAACCAGAAGCCTTGTAGCAGGAAGCAGATGCAAGATTTGCCAAATCATTATGGTCCAGCTACTTAACATGGCCTTGGCTTACTCAGCAAAGTAAGCCTTCAAAAAGAAAGGCAGAGCTGGCATAGCTACAAAGCTATTGATTAAATGAAAATTGTGTTGTCTGGGAGTTTGTAAGTGACTGTCGTTTGCCTGTTTTGTGCAGTTTTATTATGTTAAGTAAAGCTGTACAAGATGCTCAAAAACAAAGAAATTAGAGGGACTGCAAGGGAATGTTGCTTCACTCGGGATTACACAGAGATCCTTCACAAAGCAGAGAGTAAAACCATAGAAACCCTTGCCCAGAACCACACTAATGCTTGCCACAAGAGTGCAGAAAGCAATGGGAGGTGGGCATTCCCACGCCCAGTTCCAGTGTTACTACATTCCAACACCATAAATAAACTATCAAATTTGGAAGATACAAGGGTGAGAAATGATACTCATGGATAGAAGGAAGGTACTCCACCACCATGCCAGGATTAGCAGGTTCAGTAACTGCACCTGGAAATATCTTGCAGCTTCACATAAAACTAAAACAACACACCCAACCCCTGGCCTATTATCCGGAGTCTGGCACATGATACTGCTCAAACCTCCCTATTTTCCCTTCCCAGTCTTCTTTTTCTCTGTGTGATTTCTGTATAGGATTTTCTTTGTGTGATTTTTCTCTATGTGATATCCTACTGTCATTGCAAAAAGCACCTGCCCAGACAAGGTTAATGGAGCAGGGATATTCTCCTTCTGGGACTCAACTTACTCAGGTACCCTGTGCTGTCTTACCTTGGGCAAACATCCCTGCTGTTTAGTGGTGCTCCATCACTACCTCTTTCCCAGGTCAAACCATCTGTGCTTGCAGAAGTCTCCTCTGAATTTTTACATGATTAGATCTATATCTGTCTTTGATCTCTGCTTCTGTTTGACTAAGGACACAGTTTTCAGAAAGCTTTTATCAAGTTACTTAGGCACACAACAACTTGCTTTGTCCAAACCAGTCTCCTCAGTGTATTACCAAAACTGGAAGAAGCATCTCCTGAAATTTTGGGATATACCTAGTTCTCTCTAAAAACCAGAATATATTTAATAACTGCTTTGATTAGATCACACCAAGTCAATGTACAAGCACATTTGATGAAATAGGCAAAGTTCCATTATGTCCTTTAGAGCTGCACAGAGAAGGGCAACTTAACTGTGAAAATGTGCTTGCAATTATCTGTGGAAGAAGAAAGAAACCTGGGAGGAGGGGAACAAGAAAAAGGAGCCTGGGAACACAGAGAGAGAGAGACATTCCACAACAGATTTACAACACAAATGGCAGAAAATAAAATTAGCAACTCCAGGGTGGATACAGACTGCTGCCAGCATTTTTGGCCAGCCTCAGGATATGTCTACACAGCAGCCAGTCACTCCCAGTATTCTTGAGACTGCAATATACTGGGACAGCGACATACCCCTGTGAGATCTGAAGTGGAGAGTGCTGGCACTAGGAGAATATAGCTGGGGCAGGAGCTGCCTGAATCCAACTCCCCAGCTGCTCAGGAAGTCTTAGTGCATCAACACAGCCACTAGTACCTGAGCCTGCTAGAGTAAAGCCTGCATGGGATTGCCTCTGGCTCCAGTCCTCCTTGGGATCCAGCTGACCTTGATTTTCCACCCCTACAAATGCAGACATGCGAGTTCCAACACCGCTTTTTGCAGTGTGGTCCAAACAGCCACACAGGGTTTATAAAGGCACAGAGGGAATTGTGCTACAGCTCTCCACAAGGCACAATCTACACCCAAACTGCCAGCAGTGCCACTGCAGAGGTTTATCCAGGCACTAGACAGATGTACCCCTGAGCCATCCAGAAATGGATACTGCCCTGCAGGCCCACAAAATGGGCACCTCTTTGCGAGGTCTCTAGTAAAACATTGATTCACAGGAGCAAATAAGATGCCTGTGGGCATGTGTTAAGGTACATGCTGAAAATCTTACCCTGTGAATAGAAGTTTGGCCTCCTTTGCAGGACAGAAGAAGTAGAGTTAAAATTGAAGTTGTTCAGCTAACCCTGGCGCTTTGACGTGTTTGATTCTGCAACTTTAGCAATGTTGGTTTTCAAGTCTTTTGGCAGATAAGAAGTAACCTGGGGACAAGATTGCTTCCTGGCAATGAATTGATTTACTTCTGCAATAGCAATGAAGAAAAAACTTCCACAGAAATTCAGGTCAGGCAGAACCTGCCTGACAAACGTGGGACTAACTCAGAGCAGCACAGAGCAGAAAAAGCAGCTCAGATGGGAGATTTTTAATAAAAATAGGGTTAATGTTTAAAGTCAGGCAGGACAGAAACTACACTCAGCTGCAACAGAGCCTACATCAGTAGAGCCCTGAATTGAAGGGTTAGACTATGCTGAGCTGCTCTGTAAAAGGCAGAGAGGGTTATTGGGTTGTTTCCTTTCGAAACAGCTTCGCAGCTCCCACATCCTGCACCGAGATGCTATAACCCCAGGATGAAATCAGACAATTTGTAGCAAAGGTCCCTCAATTTCTATATGATTTCCAGCACCACTCCCTTGCCCCACCACCATGGCTTGGCTGGCTGGCCCTATCCCACCTGGAACCAGAGGACAGAGTGTCCCAGGAAAAGAATCAGGTTTGTATCAGCACAGTGTGCACCCTGCAGCACTACCTGTCTGCACAGCTCTGTGTTACATTTACTGGGGAAGTCCTCAGCTTCCATGTGAAACTCTTCATTCTTCAAATGCAGTATGACCAACTCTTTATAACTGCAGGGCTGGGAGAAGGGGAACTGTTAATTTCTTGCTTGGCTCTCAGCAATTAAGCTTGTATGTCTGCACCACACTGACCTGGCTGTGCCAGTGTAAGTTGTTACAGGGCATATTGGGATCTGCTCAAGTGACCTTCCTCCTCAGCCTGCAATGTTTTCACATTCTGGCACATTTGCATCAATCTCTTTGCTGGTGCTGCACTACACAGAACAGGGAGGCAAGTTTCTTCACAAGAAGGTATATTCAGATAAGTATCAGGCCACAAAGGGAAGATCCAAAGTGCTTTTCCCCTACCTGCAACACCATTGCTTGAGACACACCACATAGGCTATACTTAATTATGCAGCAAATAATCATGCACCCTAAAGTAATTTTAACCAAGCTACACCTATCAATACTTACCATCTAAAGCAAATAATCACACTGGAGAGAAACCTGCTGGTTCCAAACTCTTGTCTGATTCCAAGCCCAGAGCTGTTTGGTTTGCGCATTATGGGGCTTTTTACCTTTGGACTCGTTTTTGTCCTCATCTGTTTCAGCTTCAAGCTTGAGGCCATGCGGTTTCAGACTGTTGGCAACAGATTGTTCCTTGCTTATTGTCAGTGGATTTTAATTCACTTTCTTAAGGGCATCTGACACGGGGTGGCTCCCAGCCATACCACCTCCGGCTGTTCTCTCCGCAGCCAGGCAGTGCCAGGTTCCGCTAGCTCATGAATGGGAATCTTCCCTCCTCACCCAAGCCTGCCCCCAGCCCACAACAGGAAAGCTGAGGCTGTTGAAAGAAACAGGAATGGCAACAAAGCTGGCATTGTTGTCCTGAAAAACCACTGGCTACAGCCCACCCTGCTGCATTTAGGGGCTAAAGGATAGAAGGATGAATCCCAGCTTTTGTTTAAAGAACTTACTTGCCTTTTTCTTTGGAGAATGACTTGAAAATGGTAACAAAGTCAGTGCTGTAGGCAAAGAGAGCCAAGGGAGGGGGAAGTGGCATTATTTTGCTAAAAGTCAGTGGTTCAGGGTGGTCTTTGGGGTATGAATCTCAGACCAACTTCACACTGGTGCAGTTCATGGAGGAGGAGGAAGAGAGAAGTACATTCAGGATCCTGTTCACAACAGAAGGGCATTTTCAAGCTTTTACTGATGGACTTGCCCCGCTAGTCTGAGGAAGGATAAGGGTAAGAAAGTGTTCTGTGTTCATAATGTTTCGAATATGAAGACCTCTGATTTAGACTTTTTTCAGATTTCAGTGACCACTGTGAGCTCTTGGTCTCTTTTGTGCAGGTCAGAACACAGAACTCCAGCCAGCAACCCCTGGATGAAACCCAACTCACTGTGGTTACACTTAAGTGTGTTATTTTAAAAGACATCCATTACCGACCACTCTAAATGAAGGAATGAGGCTTGCTGAGGGTCCTGTCTTCCATGGGAAGAAGTGTATGATTTGCAGCCTCATCACATATTCAGTGGATTCTACACTGCCTGTGATGTTTTTGTAACAGCAAAATTCTTCTCCTGGACCTTTTGTAGGAAAAATTGTCTCTAAATACAAATGGATGTTCCCATTGCATCCACTGAATTATTGCCACAGATTGGAAGATTTAAATTCAAGAGATAAAAGTCATGTCACCCCCATCACCAAGCAACAACTCTATAGGTTAAACCTGAAGATGAACTTTTATAGGATGTATTTAATCCTAATGGACCTATTTAATGATGTCTCCATGTTTTCACAGTGCAGCTGTCCCTAATAGTGTTTTTTTGCAGTCAGTCCAAATGACATTAGTGGCAGATTAGGAATCTGACACATCAATTAGTAATCCATTCCCTTTTTCCAAAATCCACATCAGAAACTATCTGTGAATGCCAAACTGAGCT
>NW_008677703.1:45476-67690 GCF_000695815.1 Acanthisitta chloris | reverse complement strand
AAAGAATAATAAATCTCAGCTTTTCTACACTCATAAGGAAATCAGCCTTCAATAAAGCTCACAATTATGGCCCTCCAAAATCTATATTTTTGCCAATATGGGTATAAGTTTTGATTGGAATTTTTTTCTAAATTATGAGTCTTGCACCTAGTTTTCCTTGGGTTTCATTTTGAAAGCTTATGTGAGCTTCTTTGCGTTCATCTGCAATGAGTTTCCCAACATTTCACTTAAAAGCTACAACCTTGGAGATAAAGTCTGCAAACAATCCTTCTATTTGCACAAGACATGCTGAAACAGGACTGCTCAGAGCATCCTGCTGCAGTTCAAAAGCAGAAGAATAATGAGAGGCCTCACACCTAGTAAGGTCAATGAAAAGAGTCCTGTTGACCTCCAGGCCAGAAGGGCACCAGTAAATTGAGCAGAGTTTGAAATAAGTAACTAGGTCAGTGGTGGGTGACAGCAGAGAGAGATGATTTTGATGCTCAGGTTGAGGAGTGAGAGAGGGATAGCATTTTTCCCCATTTGGATTTGGCACACTGGGTGTTTGATCATGCAAGCTTGTGGCAAGGAAGAGGGGGAAGAAAGGCTGGAGAGCTTGCTCCAGTGTGTGACAGAGTTGGAACTCATTGTGAACCAGGTTAATCTGGAACACGTGCCCAAAACACTTGTGGCAGCAGAATCCTCTCAACAGCTTCTCTCATCTAACCCAGTTTGCTGCTTGACTTGGAGCCTCCTGGCTCATGTGCCTTCTGAGAGCCACATTGCCCCAACCCAGACACTTGGGTCCCTCGACTGGCCCTTACAGACACTCCATGCCCCTGCAGTACTCAAGTAGCTTCCCAGTCTCTCTTGAAAGAGCCTGTTCTAGTCTCATCTCTCTCAGTAAAGTGGCTCATGAGGCAGCTCTGACAAAATATGCAGTCTCCTTTGTCATTTGTCCTTCTCCACCTGCAATCTCCATTTAGGCAATCCTCTCTCCACAATGGGATCTAAGCCTCTCCTGAGGCAGAAGACTCTCTGCACAGTAGTAAACTCCCTGTCCAAATCCTCCAAGGTACTAAACCCAAGTCACCCTCTGTTAACTCCTTTAAGCATCTCATACCACCTCTTGAAATACTTTTCCAACACGGAAAACTTGGATGAAGGCAAAGAAAGAAAACCAGTCGAGAAAGGACATTGTGGTCTTACCCCCAAAACTGCACTCAGAAAAGAAAATGGAGTTTGCTCTTTTCGGCACAGATGGAGAGCTGTATCTAAAGCATTACATCCTCTATTTATGATGGGGATTTTTTTTGCAAGGCATTATTAGAAGGAAGCTTGTCAGCTCTGCTGAGAAACTTGGCAAACACCAGGGCAGACCAGCCTCACTCTTTTACACAGCTGGATTTTCTGCAGCTCAAGTATTTTTCCCTCTTGCTCTTGGCCCATCCAAAGATGAGTGCTGAATTTCCCTTAACATTACCCACAGGTTAATTTGTTATTAAGTTTAGGCTCAGTTTAACATCTTGGCATGCAATTTAAATAAAACCAAAACCAAATGTCCTTCATTTCTGCTGAAACCACCCTCGGTTTGGCTCAGCTGCCTTTGGTGTCACTGGAGGGTGAACAGGAGATTCATTTTCATCTTGTCATTTTTGGTAGTAACCTAAATATCCTCCATGAAACTTTGAAATACATTGCCATAAAATAATTATTTGTCATGGAATGAGACTGGCCAGAACCTGAACAGGCTACATTGGCTCTGACTTAGCTGTGAAATACTTCTCAGTGTAGGAAAGGAAGATGCAACAGACACATAAACTGTTGGAGCCTCAAAGGGTACAAGTTCTTACTACAGTGGGATTTCCCACATTCCATCCAGAGAGGATGAAGAAAGGAATAGTTGAAAATCCCACAGGTCCAGTCCTGGCCCCTGTATAACTTTGTCCCTGGTCTAATTCTGTACCTGACACAGTCTAGCAGTGACACAGAGTGATGTCAATGGAAAGGGGAAAAGGCTCATAAGTATCATGAGTAAGTGTGTGTGACACTGAGCCTGGAAAGCAGAGAATGTGGGAGCTGACCTTTGGTTAACTCATTAACTGCACTAAGAAGATGCAGCTGACTCTTCCAGTCAATTTTGTTTTCTTCTGTCCATGGGCTATTTACAGGCAGCTTAAAAGAGGCTTCAAAGTCACCTGCAGAAAGTACCCAGTAATCCCATTCTGCACATTTCTGTCTGACTAGGACTTATCACGTTCTTGGCTGTTTTTCCAGTCAGTGTTCAAAGCATGTTACTTAGGTGTGATTGAGCTGATAAATCAAGTTATATGATTTCTTTCTGTTGATCAAATAATACTGCTTAAAGGCATTTCCAATACTCATGTTTACCACTTCAGACCCAGCAGATTACTCCACATGCAGAGATGAAACCATTACCAAACTATTTAACTATTAAAGTCCTTGACATAGACATCTGAACTTCAGAGAAAATTTAGCAAGTTCAAAGATTTTGAAGCTGATGTTGTTTTTGTGGACCTATGCTACAGGGTAAAGAAAAGCAGAATTACCATCAATCATTTAAGAGAATGAGGCTTCTTTGAGCTACTCAAAAATCAAAACAGAGAGTAAAAAACAGGGGAAGATCAACTAGAAAGGTTTATGTGTGCTGAATTGAATATTTACATATGCCTCCTAAAATGATTTATCAATCTGCTGGATATATGAAATCATAACAATTATGCCACACCAGTAATTGCACTTCTCTGGCTTAAAATAAAATTATGCTACAGTGGCATAAGTACAGAAGGAAATGGACAAAGTTCTTACTTGTGCCCAAGCTCATGTGCAATTGTAAATGCCAGATTGAGACCATTGTCTTCAGCAAGAACACACTTTCTCTTGGCACTGCAGACACCTCCCAAGTAAGCAATTCCTGCAACAGAAACACAGAGAATGTTCCCATCAGAGTCAGTGAAACAGCTCATTCACTCAAAACACAGAGCTGTAACCACCACAACGATAAAAAAATGCAACCAGCATGAAAAATATCAGAGCAGTTTGCACAAAAAACCATCTGAGAAGTTTGTTCATTATCCTATTGAAGAATAAGTCTAGAGTTTTGTCAGACAGGAAATAAGTAAAACACACTCACCTTCACTGCTTTCATTGGAAAATATATTTCACTGTCTCAAAAACTATATTTCACTGACTCACAAAGTCATCTAAGCTTGGTCTATTAATACCCTCTACTACAGCATTGGGAGATGCAGTGCAGCAGCCTGAACCAGCATTTAAATGGAGTTCTCTGGATTCTCAAAAACAAAGTTAAGGAGAAGAAGCAAAACAATAAAGCAAAGACTCTGAAAGGATCTTACATTTTCCCTTATTTTCATACTTAAAGAAAGCAAGAGTGTCAGAGCCAGAAAAGCTGGCAAACTCCTGATGGTGAGTCACAAAGCCAATGTAGGTGGCAGAAATCTTCTATGACTTAGTGGAATTTAGGATTTGATTCCATGCACAGTATTCTCCAGGCCTGTTTGTGTGGGCACCACAAATGGTTGTGAGCTGAAGCCAAAGAGGAATTCAAAAGTTACGGCATGAAACCTCTGCTATGGAAAAACAATAGTCCTCATATGCCCTTCCTGCATCCAGACTGGCCCTGCAGAAAGTGCCACTGCACTTGGAAATGCTGTGATGGCATCACAGGCTGCACTCAGGACAATTTGCTAATGATTTGTTTCATCTGCCACCTCAAAAACACAGCTGAGCCAACGGGAGTTATGCACAAAGGCTAAGGCAGAGCCTAAGGATGTCTCTTCATACACATCTCCCACTGCTATACAAGTCCCTCTCAAAAGCCACAGGAACAGTTCTGGTGCACACACAAAGCAAGATTTCCAGATAGCAAGCTCAGTGCCAAGTTCATCCTGCCACTTCACACATCCTCTGCCATGCTGGAAGAAGGGGAAGTATAAAGACCTTCCACAAATGCCTTTCCGTTTTTTCCCAGTGGATATATTTGCTTTTATTTGTATTTACCAGAAAATAAGAAATCTATTTCCTCCCTGCAGTCCTGTTCCCACGGAGGCATAGCTGGGATCTGGCTGCCTTTAAGGAGCAGACCATGACCAGGCAATGGAGACATGATCTCTGTTTCTTTCTTTTCTTTTTTTTTCCCCTGCTTTCTCTCAGAGTGGACACAAAGCTGTGTTTATCAGGGCATAAATGTTGTAAAATTTTAGACCTGGCAGAAGTCCAGTTCTGTTTTTATGGGTTTTGACAACAATAAGGATATGGATATTTGTTGCCAGGGGTGTTCTGGATGGAATGAAGGAATAGGCAACAGCCTCTTATTTCAGCACTCACACAAGAGAGTGAAGGCAGTGCAGAAATCAGACACTAACACTTGCTTACTTTAAAAGTGCTGACTGTGGAAGGCCAGATTCATACCACATGCAAAGAATGAAATCAAGATTTAACCTTTTAAATCAATAGCCATAGCAGGCTGGATTTCAGCACTTTTCTTAAACTGACTTGCTTTTTCCTCACTGAGCAGTCATGAGAATCAAAAGGAACTGCTCAGGAAGTAATATCCTCCTTTTAGAAAGATTTCTGAGATTGCAACCTCAGTCCACACACCTCAGGGGCTAATGAATGTGCCACATTTTGGTCAAAGGGAAGTAAATATTGAATATTTGAGTCACAGAAGCTAGAGATGAAAAGGAACAACCATGGCACTCAGCCAACCCTCTGCTTCTTTAGATTTGTGCCTTTGTGCATTTTTGAGTTCTGAAACCCTCTCCCAGCATGCACACATGAAACAGGGTACTTGGGAGGAAGGATGCTTCATGCCAAATTGCTAATCCACTCCGTGGCTGCCTCTCCACTGGAGCACACTGTGTTGTCACAGGAGACAAAACTGCTAGCCCATTGCTGCTTGTGATCCTGATCCCAGCTGTGAGAGAGGAAAACCAGTGGGGGCTGTGGAGTTCACCTTCACTCCTCAGCTTCCCACAATGGTGTGCACAACCCCCATTGTCTCAAAAATCACTCCTGAAGGTCTCTCTGCCTTTTGGGGATGAGGCAAACACAGCTCTGGAACAAGCTACAGTTAGAACTAGATGATCTTGAAAGTCCCTTCCAAACCAAACCATTCCATGATAAACTAACCCAGCTCAGCTGAAACACTGAACAGGGAGGGATAATTTGATTCTCTTTCAGCAGTTTTAGGTACAGCTAACAGCAATGACCAGAGCAGGATTCTTACTACTAAACCTGATTATTCCAACTTTCTCTTCCATCAACCTGTGCCAGTATTGATCTCAGTAATATCTGACACATGAGGTTTTAACTGAGAAGCAACAAAACAGCACCTCAAACTCTGGGGTCAATCAGGCAAGTCAGTTTAGCTTGAAATGATTCATGCCAAATTCCTTCTGATAGATTTCATGAAATCAGGCTGTGTCTCTGTTTGCTGTCACCTGGAGATGGCAGGGAGCAATATTCCCATGTTTGGGAGCTGTGGTGTAGCGAAACAGTTTAGGATTCTGTCAATATATTAAACAAGGTTAAATACCAGTTAAAATGTCAAATACATTACCTCAAATAGTAATTCTTCTGAAGTCTTTGTTTAGTGGCTCTAGTCCCCACTGAACCTGGCAATGACAATGCACTGTGCTAAAAATCTTTTTCACAAGTGGAAAATTAATGATTAAGGACTTGTACAACCACCAGTGGTCAAAGAAGCAGTGACTGTGGCTCAGTTACAGACTGTTAGTCATCTGTTTTTATCAGCCATTTTCAATGCTCAATGTGAATCCTGTGTGGCCATTTTATACCATTTGCAGTGATCAATTAAAGAATGTGGACATGTAAAAATAGTTTATTATTACAGAAATGGACTGGGCAGAGAAACTCATAATCCTAGAAGAGCAGAACCCTTTGGAGCACATGGAATGAACTCAGTAAGAAGTCTGAACTGCTGAGTGCTTATTAATAAGAGTCATTCTGGAACAGCATCCAGTTATAACAAATTGCTATAACATTTTAAGCCTGAAAAAACTTGCCTCAAAAACGTTTTTGAAATATGTATTTTCTATCAAACTATTTCCTAAGACTATAATTTTCTTTTGGACCCATACATTTTACCATTAATTCTTACATCAGAACAGAAATAGCAATTCAGTTATTGATCTGCAAACATAATCTATTTCTTCAGCAAATACATCTGAACCATTAAGACAAATACAACTTTTCTGTAACCCTATACAATGATCCACAGAATCGATATGCAGAGAAAAATAAACCTTTAACCAACAATGATAGTAGCACAATGCCTTGGTAGCTGCATTAACATGATTTGTTTTCTTCATTGAGATGAACAGAAACTGCTGTTTGCCTCTTAAAATTTCAGATTTTTATCTGAGCCTCTCAAGCCTGCAGAACTGGAATAGAAACTTCATGAACTCAGACACATTGGTGAAAATCCTGGCAGGTTGTGGCTCTACCAGGCTGGGAATAATAGGAGAGGAACTTCTTTTATTTGGCAATTTTGCTTCTGGCCCTGTCTGAGGGGCAGGTGTGTGAAAACAAAAACTAGTGAGGAAAGTTGAACTGGGATTTTTGTTTGTTTATTTTTTTTAAAACCCTTCACACTTCTCATGTGCTTCTACAAATACACAGAGTGGCTTCCTCCAGAGGGAAAAAGTCCTTATCTTTCAGATACACTAACTGTCAGCAATCACTACAAATCTATTTTTAATATCAAAGACAGGTCAAGCAGAAGCATCAGTGGTAGAGAGAAAGGAAAGCCAATTCCTATTTTTACTATTACCAAGCATGAGGGATTTTTCCTTTCTCTCATGAGAAATTACATAATTACAGGCCATAACTTCTGTGCTGGGTTTGAACAGGCAGAGCTATCTGCACTTCCCCAGCAAACCTTAGGACACAGACAACTGTGTAAACTCACATTTATCCAACAACTTGTCATACATAAACAGTTTGCAGCTGTTGGCCTTTCTGCCAGCTAATGAGCCCTCGACTAGCAATATCTCTAAGGGGAATGATTACATTTATCCCACCAGCTCAGTGAGGCATTAGGATATTACACACTTGCCACAGTGATAGCCAAAGCTGGAAGAAGACAAGTTCTGGTGTGTGTGTTCCCATTTCATCCCATTTGAAATACCCAGGGCTTCCTTCTGATGGCTGTGGAATATTCACTCAGCAAGTGGTTTGTCCAGGTACTCCAGCTTTCAACTCTCTAATGTCTTGTTTTCATTGCACTTCTAATACTTTAATCTCTTCTTTTGCCAACCACCTCTGGATACAGAACTTTTACTTGATTAAAACTTGGCTAGCTCTCCTCTTCTCAATGTATTTGCTGTTGGGAAGGAAGCCAAACTTGAAGTCCTGAAGTCTGCTTGGCACAGATGGAGACTCCTTGCATATGCACATGCACAGAGCAAACCTCCCATTCCCCATCATTACTAGTTTGGTGTTGAGCTGATGTTTTTCTCATCCTCCCACAATTTTCAATTTGTGCAGCTCACACACTGCCATCAATTACATTCCTGTAGCCTCTCTCAACATCCTACATGAGTAAAATCAGGAAACCCTAAAGTGATTCATGCTCTGCCTTTCCATTCAATGGCAATGATATGTTTGACAGAGATGCCCTGCCTGTATTTACACACCAAGTCAGTCACCAAGGGAATCTTTCAGTGCTCAGGATACTTAAAATGAAAAACACTTTCTATAAAGCCTATATAGAAAAGGTTCCAAATTTTAAAAAACATTAAAGGAGAAGTACCCACTAAACTGCCTCCAAGATAGGTAATCACACAATCCCTGTTCTACAGCTGAATAAACAGAGGTCTCAAGAGTCAGTGGTATCCAGGTGAAAAAGAACAGTATCCATGGAAGGATCTCTCCAGCATGTACAACACAGAGAGAGGCTAAGGCTGTTACTACTGTCCCACTAAGCCTCCAGTGCCAAGTTTGGTTTACAGGGATGATCCAGAAGAAGTTTACAGGGTGAGCTAGCTGTTCCTTCATTTTATGAGAATGTCCTAATTCAAAGCTGGACATGCAGTTTTAGTGGCACAGATTAATTTGGCTTAATGCTGGATAGTCATCTAGATGCCAATTTCTGTTAATCTCACAGGAACAACATGGTCCCCATTAGAGTTTAATATTCACGTATGGAAACTGTTTTCCTTAGCAATAATTTTCATTGTTACTGTATTTAATGAAAACCACACTGGAAACAATACACTCATCATGAATCACAAGTACAGAAATTATTAGTACAACCACCCAAAGCATGAGAGACAGCTCCAGTCAGGTAGGAAAACAAGTTAATAACCACACCAAGTGCTGTACTCACTGCAAGTCACAATATTGAGAACTCTAGTATTTATAGGGAAGGGATTCTGATGTTAAAGAGTATCTCATGGAAGCCACCACTACTCCTGAGAACACCCACCAGCCCCTGACTTTCAATACCTGCACAACTTGTTGCAAATGCCCCATCATCACAGCATCCTCTTCTCACTTTGGAGAGTCTGCCTTGCCCTGAATTTCAACATGACCTCTGTCAAACTCTGTTCATCATGACCTGCAGGGATGCAGAAAGCTCTCCCAGAACTGTGTGCTCTGTGGTGGACACCTCCCCTCCAGGACTGCCCTGTAGTGCCCAATAAAATATCATCTTCCTTGTAACTCTGAGAACACTCACTTCCAGCATACACAACTGCTGTCAGAATTCCAAAAGCCCAGCAAGAAAAATAAATAGCTGAAACACAAAACTCAGTTGCTTTCTGAATCTCTTGATTTTCATTACACACACCCTGAAGGACCAACACAAACTCTCTCCCTGATATTCACAGTACTAGCTGCGATGTTTCTGTAGCTGATAATGTAACACTCCTCAGAACACAAGGTCCTTACAGCACAAATGGGTGAGATGCACAATAACTTTGGTAGGAGATACTTTTCTGACTATTGGGAATAATTCAGGACACTTAGTACTGAATATTGCTACAGCACCCAAGGGTCAAGTGACTGACCCTGGCTAACATTTCACAAGCCCAGGGCTCTGTGAGAGCCAGATTCAACACGTGTTTTAGTCCTGAAATGACTGTGATTCATGCAGATACACCCAAATTTTAGCCAGGACACCACTGCAGCTCCACAGAACCTTTTGGCCAACACTTTTAGCCTGCACTGAAGCCTGACACCTAACTAGGGTGAATAATGCAAGGTGCTCTCCTTGATACCTCACTGCTAAAAAGGCCTTTGTGAGGCCAGACCTCCTCATGGCTATAAACCTGCAGAGGCAGCAAGATTTAATCACTGGAGCTTAAAGGAAAGCTTTTGCTATCTTCTTTTTCTCTGTTTAATTACCCTGCAGGACAGCAATTAATGAAACATGTGGAATCCCTTCCCCAGCACAGCCAACTCTCAGCTTTAGCTTTCAGTCTTTCTGAGGAGCTTTTATGCTTCCTGGGAAGTCTCCTGTGGTTTTCCAAGTTTAATGGATGAATCATTTATCTGCTCCTTTACTAACTTGCCCATACACAGACATTCCCCAAGGTGGCAAGAGCTTTATTCTAATGCTACTTGCACTGGATTTACACTCTGCTAGTTCACTGATTTAGGCAGTTGAAGAGCCCTAGAGATCAAGACCTTTCCTGACTTTAGGGATAACTCTCCTCACGCACACTAGTAAAAGCTGTTTCAGATACCAAATGCAGTGAGATGAAGAAAGCTGACAGTTGTTGTAACACCTCTTTGGCCTAGAACACCCTTAAACCAATGCCTACAAAGACATGCCAGATGGGCTATTCACACTGCATTATGCCAGTGAAGCCCAGACATCCTTCAGAAACCCTCTGAGGTTTGGCATAGGCATCCTTGGAAACAACATTCCTTTCTAATGCCATTCAACAAGGATTTGTGATCACAAACATAAATATTCACCACACTGACCATACCCGAGGAGAGGTATGGGGTTCAGTGTTTCAAAGAAAGCTGGAAACAAGTATACTGGTTACCCTCATGGAGGAGATATCCAACAGAAGTGACATGTGTACCACCAATCTTGCCTTGGAGCAAGGGAATGCATTAAAAGATCACCTGAAGTTCTTTTCAGCCCTAATTTTCTAAGCTTTCATGATAAAGCACTGGGATCTAAAACCTCAGCAAAGGAGATAAAAAGAAATACCCTGTTTATTTGACATCTGCTCTTTGTTCAGCATGACATCCTCTGTGCCATTAACATGGCTCCTCCCTTTCAGCAAACCATCACTCCCCTGGATGACAGCACATTAATAAATCCTCTCCATCTAATGTGACATGAGGAGTGGCTTAATTAACTGGAGCAGAGGAAGCAGGGTATCATCTCCATGTTTACTCTACTTTGATATGCTAACAGCCACATTCCTGAGAGCTTCTCCCGCCCGCTCCCCAGCCACAGGAGCCCAGGCTGCTGCTGAAAGCAGATCTCAAACAGGCAAAAACACAGCTCCTTTCTGCAATCCTGTTTCTCTAGTCAAATATGAAGTTTGGGATATTTAGTCCAAAGCAGAGCACCATTCCTGAATGCAGATTCCCAAACCCTAATTCACCATCTGTTTATAGACATCACTGCACAGTGCTGAAAATCTCCATGCTCACACACACACATGGAATTACATGGGTTTGATTACTCAAAGTAAGATGTGTTAGGACAGCTGTACTCCTGTAAAGAGGAAAGGCAGGAGAAGAGCTGGTCAGGTGGATCTGAGAGAAGGACTCCAGCTGGGGAGCACTGATGGACTGGATGAGTTAACACAGTGTTGGGAAGAATACAGAAGTTTGGTATAATCCAAATTTAGTGAACAAGGCAGGACAGATGGGAAGAGATTAGGGAATGAGAAGAGATGGGGATAGAAAAGTAGCAAATGGAGATGATATGGGTTTTCCAGAAGGCTTCAAGAAACATGACTTTGATCTCGTAAGCAGCAGGGAGTTACTTCTGTAGGAGGCAGGGGTCAAGGAGGGCAGGAGATAAGATCAGAAGGGAAGATGAGCTCTCTGAGAACTTGTGTGTGCACTTACTGCTGGAGAAAAATGGATCTACAGCCCTAGGTCATGTGTTTCTGGCATCAAGGGTTCACTTGAGGAAAGGCAGGAGTTGGACTGCATCAAGGCCTGGTGAGGGCATGGAAGTATTCAGGCAGGGAGACCTGTGTCTTAGTGTGGGCAAAAACCTGGCATTTAGCATAAGGGAAGGACAGACGTTAGAACTGGTATAGAAACAAGTCATGGATACAAGTTATTGAGAGAAAAAGAGACAGGCACAGGGGACAAGGTCGTTTAAGGATACCTTACATCAGAAAGGAATCAGATCCAGCAGAAGTCAGCAGAGATCTGATGCTTTTGAAAGACCACAGGAACATGCAACTGTGAACTCAAAGAAAACATCACCAACAACTGTGAAGCCAAACTGCAAATCAGGATTTGAATCCTGGCCCTTGAAAGTCACCTCTGCCTGGGGCTCAAAGGCATTTGGATTTGAATATCTTCTGTTGGCCTCATGTTGTTAAGTGGATGTAGACTGCACTGCAGAGATGAACCTGCTGGTCCTTTCTACAAACTGCTGGAGAATCAAGCAGGATCTTCCCTGCTCACATGCATGCAAACATCAGCATGAGAATATGCAAGAGACAGGCAACCTAGCAAGGCAACAGGAGGACTCAGCACTGGATTCAGGACTTGTGGAGCTGTGTGAATAACTCTTTCACTTCAATGGCTGAAGCAGAGAGACACAGGAAACAACATGAATCCACTTCTCTCTCCTGCTGGATGGCCTGACAAGAGGAGAGAGCTCCACCTGTTTCTGCTCTAAACAGCCTTCATGAGTCTTACCCTTCCCTTTCTTAGATGTTATTAAAAATCAGTATTTCAGTATATTCATTTTGACCTGTCCTGCTTGGTGGAATAGGCTTGAACTCAAGAATCGCTTCAGTGTCCCCTAAGCTGTATCTTTCAGGAAAATAAATAACACATCAAGAGAAAAATATAAGAACTCTGCCACTCCAGGAAAGTGCTGGAGGGCTACCATGCCCCATGTCCACATTAGTCTGTTAACACCCACCCTGTCCTCAGGATGGATTCCCACCTGCAGGTTAGCATCTTCCAACAAATGCAAAAACCACCCTGGCATTGCCTGCAATAGCTGCAGCTTTGCAACCTGCGTAGGGTTCCAAAACCAGCTCTGGGGCTATCTTCTTCTTCCTTTTTCAGATGAGTTCTTGACTTATTTTGAATTTGTTAGCTTGTCCCTGCAACTCATCTAAGCCACCTGCCTCAATAGAGGGGCTGAATTCAGAGAGAATGAGGAAAAGGATCAAATCAGGGCTTTTAATGAGACTACTAAACAAAGAAGAACATATAATTCAGCAGCAGGGATCCTGAAGCCTTCGAATTCCTCAATACCTCCTTTCCAGAATTAAGAGACAAGGTCAGACTTGGCAATTCAACAGAAAAAATATTTGGAGTCTCTGTAGCAAACAGAATCTGCTTTAAGAGTGAACAATCAGGGTCCAGCATGCAGCTCCAGATTTTCCTTTCCTGTAATTGCAAACACTAAGAAATTCATGAGGCTTTGTAAATAAAGTAGAAGATTATTTACAGTTTTAGCAGCTTTCCTGAGCTATGTCTATCTCAGCCTGCCTTGGTGTGGGCTGGGGATGGGTTCAGGAGCAAGGACCAGTCCTGCAATGGTTAAACAGCATTCAGTAATGTACAATGAACAATATTTCAGTGTCTGGAGAGTGTCAGCCCAGGCTGCTGAACGTTTTGGAAATGGCTGAACACCTGTGCTGCTGATGAATGGAATTCTTCCACAGCTCTCCATTACATTCTTTCCATGTTCCTACAGAATGACTAAGCAATCACTACTCTCCAAACCTGAATGAATCTATACTTTTGAAACATGTTAATATTTAAAGTGTATTTTATTTTTAGGTGCTGTATGTGTGTCAAGCTGTTCTCTTGGCAAAACCAGAGCAGCTCAGGCGACCTGCAGAGCAGGCCAGAGAACAGGATGATTCACAGCAATCAAACTCTGAACAGATGCTTTTCCACATTGCTTCTGTGATACTTCTCATTTGCAGCTCTGACATTCTGACTTCCAGGGCTGTGTAAGCTCCTGGCTTCACTTTGGCAAGCTGCCAGCCAGCACAGCACTGATAAACTTATTTAGCAAGTCTTGGTTCTGTTATAAGTCTTTGCTGAGTGCTGATTTAACCTCAGAGCCTGCTTGACTTGACAAGACTGACAAACCTGGAGCCTGTGCCTGATAACGTTAATAGGGTTGAGCTCATCTGTTGAAGTCAGAGCTTGGGTTGAAGAGCTGTTTTCATGCAAGAGAATGAAGCTGGCTGCTAGAAGTAGGGAATGAAAATGGTCCTTCCACATAAGCAGGCAGGAAGAGGAGACTGAAGCAGTGCCATGGCTCTGATTCTCTCCTCACACAGCACCACAGTCAGCACATTTGTTCTGGCACACAAAAATATCATGGCGGAAGGGGAGGTGAAAATAAACAGAAAATCCCTAAACTTACTGCAAAATTAATGGCTTGATTTCCTACACATTGGCACTTCCACTTGGGGTTCCTGATGTAAAAGTGGGTGATACAATCTTTCCCTCAGTGGCAGCATCAGAGAGAGAGAGAACTTTCTCCTCTACTCAGTTTCCTAGTTTTCAGAAACCTTCCAAAAGTCTAATATTTCTGAGATCCATACCTTCAAATCTGATTTAAATTGCTCAATGGCTTGTGTGTGGGACCATCACTGGAGTAGACACCCAAGCACAAAGCACATACACTGCATGCACACACCAAAACCAGGATAAACTATTTGGGTCACTAGTAACCCAAAGGACCTCCTCTGGCTTTCCAAATTGCTGTCCATCCCGATTTTCACCCCCAGGACAGGAATGACCCACACGGTAGTTTATGTAGACATAAACACATCACAGCACCAGCCCAACTGAAGAGAAGTAATGGCTAATTTCAGAGGTTATGTGGCTGGAGATATTTTTAATATGTCCTGAATCTACTTTTTTAAGTACCTCTTTCTCTAGATTGCTCACAAATAAAAAGTAACACCAGCTAGGGAGAAGTTTTCACTATGAAAAAGACCAGCCTGAGCTTTTCTCACACTTAATAAAAAGAAATCTCTCATGTTCAAACTCGAGCCCCTGAGAAAGAAAACACAAGTTTGGATGAATACTGCTGAGCTCCTTGTGATGACTGACAGCAGCCAGAAGAGTCCCTGGTGCCTCACAGACACAAGTCAAGGCACAGTCCCAGTCCTGAGGCCTTTACAGTCTGGATACAGACACGACAGCACGGGAGGCTCACGGGGACAGCACCTGCAGCAGCACCACAGAAAGCTGTCACAGAAAGCTGCAGGAGCCAGTGGGACATTTTCATGCACGTGTGTTCGTGTTACTGCTCCAGGGCTTTGTGCTAAAGTTCTCCCAGCAAGGGGGGAACTGCCTCTTCTAGTCCCACCTGCTTCTAACCAAGACTCCTAAGGAAATGCAGCAGCTCACCCTGCCTGGGTGACATTTTCCCTGTGCTGAGTCTGCACCATGGTTTGCAGGGGTTCCCTCAGCTGTCAAACCCCACTCAGTGTGTGGCTGCTGGAGGGAATTTACAGCAGGAACAGCTGTACAAAGCTACACAGATTGGAGACCTCTGAACAGGCCTGGGAGCCCAGTGGCAGTGGCCTCCTGTCAGCTGCCATGTAACGAGATGCATTTCCCAACAAAGCCACCTGATTAATGAGAGCCTAATCAGCTTCATGGCACTCACAGAAAACAAGCTGGATATATATTACATCCACCCTAATTGTACCAGCTATCATAATCACCACAGGCTTGATCAAAATCTCACTGGCATCAACAGGAGCATTACCCTTGGCTTTGGACAAGGAGCATTAAGCCATTTCCTGGCTCCTTTTAATCAGCTCCCACCTCCAGAATGCTGGTCTTTGCCTTTTTATTCCAGTGTAAAGCCCAAAAGCTTTATTTGCTTCAGTATTCAGACCATGCTGTGGCTCACAGACACTGGTGCATGAGTGGGTATCCTGCATCTCACTAAACACACCAGTGCATGAAATAAATACTCATTACAGTCTTCCCAGTTTGAAAATGCATCAAGTGACAAGATAAAATTGAAAAGAAAAGGATTGTTCTGAAATATTCAGATATTCTCGTCAGCTATGAGGAGAGGCTAAGGGAGTCGGGATTATTTAGCCTGGAGAAGAGGAGGCTCAGGGGAGACCTTATCACCCTCTACAACTCCCTGACAGGAGGTTGGAGTCAGGTGGGGGTTGGTCTCTTCTCCCAGGCAACCAGCAGCAGGACCAGAGGGCACAGACTCAAGCTCTGCCAGGGGAGGGTTAGGTTGGATATCAGGATATTGTTTTATGGAGAGAGTGCTCAGGCATTGGAATGTGCTGCCCAGGGAGGTGGTGGATTCACCATCCCTGGAGGTTTTCAAGCTGAGACAGGATGTGGCACTTAGTGCCATGGTCTTGTAACCATGGTAGGGTTGGACTTGGTGATCTTGGAGGCCTTTTCCAACCAGGTTGATTCTATGATTCGATGAAAAGTTATCACTTTTAGATCTATCATTCAGGCAAGAAAATCCCAAATCTAACCATCACAGCAAACACCTCTGCACTGCAACACAAACCACGGGAGTCAAGGGTTAGGGTCCATCATGGAAAGGGCCAAACACCCTCAGAAATCAGCCTTTGCTCTGAGCTAAGAGCATCACAACTTTCTCAGATCCTCAGTTCCAGAGAGACATCACAGAGAATGCCAACACAGGAGGGCTGTGCCAGGAACCTCTGCTCCTCACTTGGCTCCACAGAGGGAGAAGGGAAATGGGAAGATCCAAGTGAGACAGATAAATGCAGAGAAAGAAGCCTGGGGTAAATGAGAGAACATTATGGAAGAAGGAATGAGACACAGTGAAGAAGAAACATGAAACTGAAACATAATTAAGTTATCAGGCTCTTATGAGGCAACAGACATTCTGGAAGGAAAAATACAAAGCTTGGAACTTCAGTAGTCCTAAGCAGTATTTTTGTGTTGCAGGATCCCAGGCTCAGAAAAGCATCTCCACTTCAGATGCAGCTTAAGTATGTGTGCAGGTACAGAGGGTCAGGCAAGACTCACAGGGAAAACCATCTGGAAGGACAGAGCAACTCCAGTGAACAAAGCTGCTTTTCTTTAGTCTGAGTCAGTAGACACTTTTAAGAGTCATCAAAGGGATTAGAAGGAGCACCAATACTTCCCCAGAACTGACCAGGAGTCAAGACACAGGTTGAGAGAGATCAGGAATTTCATCCACACTTGAATCCAGACAAGACCAAAGCAGAGACAGCACTTTCTCAGACCAACAGACACAGACAGAAAAGCAGACTAGGGCACAGAAGATAGGAAAGATGAATGTACAGGTTTCTTAAACAGAGATATAAAATATACATTCAAAGTAGAAATCCAACTTCAATCTTCTCCTTTTCTTTTGTCAACAACAAAGTCTGATTAGACTGATGGACTCATTTTAGAGCATAAAAACATCCACACAGAGTTCCCTAATTCACTGGCCAATTTTCTTATAAATAACTGCAGTGTTTACTCTGTTTGTCTCCTACAGAACAAATACTGCTGTACATGCTAGAGCTTGATGGATGACATTATTAAAACCAACAAGCAGATCCTCAGCAGAACATTCATGTGTACCCAGCAGTCTAGTTCTGGCCAGGCAGAGCCTTAGTGCAAACAGCTCAGGCAAAATGGCCACACAAAAATGTATGACACAACTACACAAAACCAACAAATATCTTCACCCTGCTGACTGCTCATGACCACCAACTAAAGTAGAAATACAAGGCTAATTCCAAGCTAAGCAAACACAGAAATCCTTCATGTTCTACAAATCATGCTGAAAGAGTACAGGAGGAGAAAGATCTTCGATGGGTTGGGTCTAGTTTCTTTTAAAATTATTATTATTTTAATAAGTTCAGTGTATTTCTATCAGTTGATCTAAAAGGTGAAAAAACTTGTCAAACTAATTCAGACAAACACCTTGCAGATTATAGAATTCAGAGCCTGAAATGTAAAAATTTATATGGCAGAACCCTTGTGTCCAAATGAAATTCCAGAGGTTCAAAGAAGTTTATATACACACACACACACACATATACACACATCCCCCTCAGTGAGAATTAGGGTAAAATCTCACCATCTACACTCACCTTCCTATTTAAATTGGCAAGAACTTGGTAAGGAAACCCCAGTTATTTTCTACAAGGAAGATCTGGTCAAATTCAGGCATGCAAAGCCCAACGTCCTCTGCCATGTACTTAGAGACAGTAATTCTTTTTCAGAATGTGTCTGTGCATTCTTGGGTCAGCTCAAAATTTCATCACCTTTCCCACAGCACCTGCCATTAACATTTACAGCCACAAAGTGGGATTGTACTGGATCACAGCTGGTTGGAACACATTTCCTACTGCATTTTCAGCATGCTGCTAGACACAGAGAAAACTTTCAGTGCCTGGTAAACACAGGAAAGATTTTCAGTGGTGCAAAGTGTTGTTACAAACCCAATTCCTACTTGCATTGTATTGCACAATCAAAACTGAAAGGCTTGGAGCTGGTGCGGAGGCAGTGGAAGTGGGAGAATTGTTACATAAAACCCAACAACATTCCAAGGATTTAAAGTGACTTTCAATCTATTGAGTGCACTTGGTGTAGCGAGATCCTTCCAGGACCAAACACTCTGCAAAATGGGTTAGGTATCATACTAGGTCATGTTACCAGATGGTTAACTGAAGCTGGAAATAAAAATCAAATGAAAAAATCAGTGCAGATTAAACTCCCTTCTTGGGGATGAGGAGGGAAGGTTTTATGCACACTTTCCAGTGTGGTTTTCTTGGTATCACTAGTAAAATCTCATCTCTACGTTATTTAAAACTCACTCTCAAAATTGCATTTAGTCTTGGCAGCTGCAAGACAAAAGAAATGTAAAAGTACAGTAGGCAACTGTCCTTCATTTCCTTCCTTTACTCTTACATATCCTGTGTGCAACTGGAATGCTTCTATTTGATTATCCAGTGGAGCAAATGCTACAATGAATGCAATCATGCCTTATTACCCTACATGTCTGCAGCCTATTGCACAGCTATGTACAGATGTTTTTACACAGCTTGGGTTTTTAGCTACAGGGTCTATAAAACAATAGGAACTATCTGAAATGTTTTCAAGCCAGCAAAGGATAAAGGCACTGTAAAGCAGTCAACTGGATAAAAGCCATCTATGTCTGACAGGAGGAGAAGAAAAACCTCAGAGGTTTCTCAATTATAAACGCGTCAGCTTTCCCAAACTGCTGCAGTCTGCAGCAAACTGACCAGGCTGGAATGTGTAAACAGAGGGAAAAATAAGGACCCAGGCAGTGGAAAGAAGAAACACAAACCTCTGGCCTGTTGAAGGGTTCAATCATTATTTTGCTGACCTGAAGAACTGGCTGGCCCTGCCACTGGGAAGGCCTGAGAAGAGGTAGCCTTGCCTCCAGCTGAGGGGCTTGGATTGAGACTCAGGGCTGTGCTCAGCCCCCAGCCAGCTCTGTCCTTTGGCATGTCCCTTCCCATCTCTAGGCTTCATTTCCTCACCAGTACAATGGGGATAACAGTGCTGATCTCTTTGGTAAAGAGCTTTGAATTTCACCGAGGAAAAGCCCTGTTTACAAATTCATTTCCTTCTCCTCTCAATAAATTCTTATTTTACAAATGAAATAAAATGCAAAAATCTCTCAATGCACTGTTTAATGGTATAGGTCGACCAGGGAGGCAGAGTGAATTAGGCTGGAAGGCAGGATGTGCAAAATCGTTCCATGCTCTTGGATAAGAACCAATGAGCAATGGTTTTATGAGTCCCCTGTTTCCCCTGTCCACCTGGCCAGAAGCATGTCATAGCAGCAAATCCTGCTTTCTGCTGCAGAGATCCTTGGGTTGGCATTTCCAGCCCAGATGGGTTATTTATAGCATACTGACAGCAGGTTTGACATGGAAAACAAACACTATTTCTCTTTCCACAGCCTTTTATTATAAAAGAGAAAGGAGGAAGCAGGATGAGCCATGAAAGCAGAACTGAGGATTTTATTTGTTTTATGATCATTCTGGTGAGAATCCCCCAGAGAAACAAATCCTCAGCAAGGGGAAGTGATGGAGCTGGGGTGTGAAGCAGTGCAGAGAGCATGTACAATCTCCATTTACATGGACAAGGCAAGAGACAACAGCAGAAATATTATAAACCCCAAAAGACAGGAATGGTCTGTCCACAGACCCAATATAATGAGTCTGTTCTGCTTGTGTCTGCCTCAAAGGCTTCTCAGCCTCACACACACAGTAGCCAGGAGCAGTTCCAGAGCTTTTCTTGACAGTTGTTTGGCAGTGTGGGCTTAGCTGGACATCAATTAGGCTCCTGCCTTCAGCTTGTCTGTTTGCAAACACAATGACCACTTCCCGAGATAAACAGCAGAGATTTCTTTAAATCATCATTCAATGGTACTTAGCCAGAAGCAAAGCTTTGGTTCTCAGGCAGTGTCCCACAAATCATTTCTAATTCAGAAAATAATTGAGGCAGAAAACTGTCTGGGAGAAAAAAACCCTGTAATTCAGAAGTTCTAGCACAGAATATTCAGGTGAACCAAACCCATAAGAACTATATATCATGGAAAAGAAAAGGATATATTCAAATACTATGCTTCTGAGTATTTTTCACTCCATGCCAGCATGAAAAAGTACTGAATTGCTTCTGAAGGACACTATCTCATAAATTCCTTGGGAGCTGTTAGTTAAAACAGTAATGACAAATTCTTTCCTCCCTGCAGTGATTGCATGTCAAAGCCCCAGACCTAGGAAGGGGGTGAGGGGTAAAAAGATGGGGAAAGGAACATCTTATGCAGGTATCTGCCCTCTAAGCTACGAGACAGAAATTCCCAGGT
The DNA here is from genome assembly GCF_000695815.1 of Acanthisitta chloris. Classification (NCBI taxonomy): domain Eukaryota; kingdom Metazoa; phylum Chordata; class Aves; order Passeriformes; family Acanthisittidae; genus Acanthisitta; species Acanthisitta chloris. Next base: position 47,634 of record NW_008677703.1, on the reverse strand, counting down.
GCTCTGTGTGCTTGTCTATATAATTTCACACAGACAGAAATGGCCCTGGAGTGGAATGCAGGACATGTTTGCACCTGTAGCAGTCAAACTGCACAATGATTTAGCACATAAAGTGATTTATGACATGAAGTTGAAATGAAAGAATAAAGTCAGAGTATCAGAATAAATATCAACAAAGTCATGGCAAATATTTTCCCTCATGACTTACTCCTTTTAATAAAGGCAAGAGAAAAAAGCTTAGTTACACACCAATTTGAAATTAGGCTAGGATTTGGAGTCCTAGATGCCTGATGGAAAAGTACAGTTCTGGCAGCCAGTGAGGACTCTGCAGGCAGCCAGGCTGGATGGGGCTTGGAGCAACCTGGTCTAGTGGAAGGTGTCCCTGCCCATGGCAAGGGTTGGAACTAGATGAGCTTTAAGGTCTCTTCCAACACAAACCATTCCATGATTCTATGATGATTCTATGAAAAGATATTTCATTCAAACAGTAATCAACACCCACTTTGCACAACACAGAGATGTGCTGGCCTGAAGGATATTTACTCAGTAATATGTTGCCTGGTAAAGGAACACTATAGATTTCCACAGCATTTCAGACAGTTATTCTCTTGTATTTACCAAAACACATTCCCATGAACATTTCCCATTAATAAAACTACGGGTGAAGGTAAAGCTTTCAAGCTAAGATAAGCCTAAAGATCCTGCACCAACTTTGAGGTGAGTCACAATCAGGAAGACAAAAGCTCTGGCATAAAGTATAACTGAAGGGTCTGAGTGTGCAACAAGAAAATCAAGATTCTAGACCAGCAAAGAGACACTCACAAACAAAAGCAGGGGAGTAAGTTGATGAGAAGACCTTGGACATGCTGCCTTACAGTTGACAATGACTATGTACATACTTCAGCAAGACAGTTCTATGCAGAATATATCCATGTGCATTAATTACCAACAGCAGTTTGATGGAGGAAATGAAAGGCCAGGTACAGAGCAGGAAGTGTGTTATTCCTCCCCACTGACAGTGTTTAGTTCCAACTCACTGAGAACAAGCTTCCAACATAGACCAGCACTGCCAGCCCTACTGTTTTACCTTGGGTGCTTACTAGGAAGATGGACAGACAGATAAATAATGGGAAAATAGAAGTGCCTTAAACATATTTTAGGGCTACAAAAGGAGAATGATGTATGGAGAGAACTAATAAGGAACTGCTGGAGGTTTATGAAGACTAAAGTGGAAATTCCATGACTTTGGTGGGCAAGCCATGTGGTTAGTGTGATGGAAGACAGACCATCCAGGGCTCTCTGGAGACTGCAGCCTCTTGGTGTCCAGACCCAGCTGAACATAGAGGAGATGAAAGAAGAAAACTGAGAAGAGTTCCTAAGAACTCTGAACTACTCCCAAAGAGAAACAGACCCCTGGGAAAAAGGAAAGGGAAGGGAGTTAATCCTGATACAACTGATGGGTCTATGAGACCTCAGAGGTAGGGACTGGAAACACATGGAAGAGAGAATGGTGACAAACATACAGAAAATCTGTCACTAACCTTCCCTCCACTAAATGCATTAATTTATTTCAATTACACAAGTTAATTCTTCCCCCTGAGACACAAAACAACAGAGAGAAAATGAAGAAAAAAGTTGAGATAATGGGAAATTGAGTCAATAGCACTCAGAGATTTAGAAATTTCCAGAACAGAACAGGCTGATCAATCACCTAATTTCTACAAAGACCCTGCAACAGGACCATAAAAGCTTCCAACTAAGGACAGTTTGGCTCAGGTGTCTTTTCCAGAAAGACATTTTTCAGCTAAGAAGACCAAGAATCCACCAATGCCCTTAGTATATGGAATGAATAAAGACAAACCTAAACAAGACTACTGAGCTGCAAAACAAACCCAAAGGCAAATGAAATTCAAATGCTCTACTTTACATAACAATCAACCCAGAAAATAGGTCTCTATAAAATATTATCAGGAGGTTTTGCATGTCTCAGGCAACATCTAAGAAAAGGACCAGGATTCTGACCCCACTGAAATCACTAACAAAACCCTCACTGAGTCTTGTGCAAGCAGGATTTTCCTCTGGTTTGCAGTGCTCATGTGAGGCATCCTGGGTGAAGCCACGTCCCTGAAGCACTAAAGAAGGAAAAGTGCACACAGGA
>NW_008677703.1:29473-45448 GCF_000695815.1 Acanthisitta chloris | reverse complement strand
GGAATTCCTGATTACCTGAGTGGCTGTGCTCATCCCAGTGCTTCTATTAAGATTTATGCAATCTCATATTACACTCACTTGGCAGAGAGGTTTTTAGTGGGAATTTGGAAGAGGAAGGATTGCTAGCTGGTGAAAAGAAATTGGAAGGCTGTTTTGGGTAGGGTGGGGCTTGGGAGATGGTAGTGATGAATATGCCCAATAGCACAGTTCTGCACTGTCTGGGTTGTGCAGTTGAGCATTTATTCCCTAGCAACCAAAAGGGAAGGAAAAAACTCTTCCACTGCACTGTACCACAGCTCCCTTTGGTTCCCCCAAGCCAACAGCCTGACTCTCCACTGCCCTACAGAGCCCCAAGGGACAGAAATCAGCAATGCTGTGAGGTCCTTTTCTTCCTCAAACACCAAATCAACTTGGCAGTGTTTCTTTAAGGGACATTTTAACCTCCAGTATGTTCATTTTAATGCCTTAAAGTGTGTTTGGGCTTGCTCAGAGGGACAGTCCCAGCAAGGCTTTTGCTGAAGCCAGGCACTGCTGCTCTAATGAATTGTTTTAAGCAGCAGGTATTTCTATTTATTCTGGCATCAAATAAAAACCCGCCCTGGAATATACAGAAACATTCGACACGAACCACTATGGAAAATGTTTTTAATGTGAGAATTCCTTTTCTTTTCCACTCACAGCAAACCAGTTAGTCTTTTCCCTTTCCTTGGGGATGAATTCTCTGTTGTGATACTGTGAGGAGACTGGAATCAATATGACCTAGGGAGAAAGATTTAACTGAACAGGACACAGTTCAGGCAGAATGAAGAGAACTGTCCCTTGCTGTGGACAGGGCACACGACTCCAGAGGCAAATAGCCAAGGAAAAGGTGAAAACATGCAGCCTTTATTCAGGTGTTTTACATGGAATAAAACAACCTACTTGGAGACACAGATCACAGACCCTTGTTTGTCAAATCTGGGCATATTTTGAAACGCTTTACTGCGATAAACAGCCAGGAGATGGGAATGTTTTTCACAAAACATTGATTCACTTATGGAAAGAGTCTGGAAAACTATGTTTCTCAATCACCTCTGCTCTGTGCTTGGTTTCCTCCAGGCAGCAATTCCTCCAGCTCAGCCCCTCTGCTTACACACACTATGCTCTGCGTTCCTTTCCCCAACATCAAGCCACAGAGAAGCACATGTGACTGCAGCAGAGGTAAAGACATTTTTAACCAGGGCAATTTAAGGATATTTAAGACACATTCTCATTTTCCATTTCCCAATTCCACACTGTCCCCACTTTTATTATGAGCTGAATACAGGGAAGCTTCAGCTTGGATCTGGGGTAACATGTACACTGAGGAATGAAGGCCAACCTTTGCCTTGAAATATGCAGGATCATTCCTAACTAACCGTAAAGCTGCTTATTTGGCACCAGCAGTGGAAATACTGAAGGAAAGGGGCATTCTCAATCTGCTTATGTCACAGAAAGGTTGGATCCTGACAACGTGCAAGGCTCCAAGCTGCAGCCTGATATTAATAGTGAGACATTAAACTCGCAGTTTGCTGGCTTGGAGGCAGCTCCACTGGAACAAAGATTTTTCTGCAGGAAACAGCAGCTCTGGTTAGATTCACAGCATGAGGGATGAGCCCAAAGCAGGCTGCAGAATTCTGACTGCTGTGTGACAAGACTGTGTCACACAGAGAGAACTTTCCTGCTCAACTTACAGAGCGTATCGTATCCCACAATGGAGGCTGTGGGAACATGATTGTTGCAAATGTATTGCACACAGAAATATTGTTTTCCTCCTGTCCATCTCATTTGGAATTCAGCCATTCTCAGGGCTACCTTACCCAGCAAAGTGGGGCAATGAGCATTACCAAATTATTTCTTACACTGCTGTGGTTCTGCTCTGTGATGCAGCCAGTGAGGTATCACCCCACGAGGACATACCTACATATTTTCACCACTTTTGAGCTTGTTTCAGCCATTATGTAACCTTCCACACTACCCTGGCAGCTGGGCCAAGAAAATTTGAACCAAGTCCCCAGAGCAACTGGTTTCAGCGAGGGGCCCCTGCCAGAATACAAATACAAACCTCCTGCTGCTGTTTTCTCTCTGTGTCTGCATGGCAGGCAAAGATTCCAGACAGGTTTTTCAATATGGATCTTTTAGAACACAAATGAACACCTCCTATGAGCCATTTCAGCTTCATAATCTGACTTCTGAACAACAGCTGAGCCTCAATGCTTCCACCAGGGAAAGATTTGCTTCCATATTTCTCACAGTGTAAAGAAAATCAAGGCACTGTCACTAGAAAACCATTACCAACAGTGCTCTGAATCCTCTTATTTCAGTCCACATGATCTAACAGATTCTTTACAGTCTCTTAAACATGACTAAGCAACGTTAGATTCTGGACTTGTATTGCATCATGCACTCAAGAACACCACACTGCTTTATATGAGACCTTCCTAAGCCATGCAATCTCCTCTAGCTTTGCACTCAAAATCCTCATTTCATAGAGGTAGACAGAAGCATTCAGAATATAAGTGACTTGCCAAATGTCACACAATGAGTCAGTGCCAGAGCTGGGAATAGAAATCAGGAGTCTAGAGTCCAGATTCTCTGCCTTATATAGAGCAGCAGCCTCAGTCTCCTAGTTTAGTAGAGTTCCTGCTCACTAGAAAGATGTTTCTTCCTTTACAGGATGGTAGTGTCCCACATTGCAAGGGCCAATTTCATCCACAAGCAGGTATAGAAACACACATGCATGTTCTGAGGCCATGTTCTTCATCTATAACAGTGAAGTATTAGGCAAGAAATGAAAGCAAGTTGCTGTTGTAGAGAACTTTGGGGAGTGGTATACCCTGAGCATCACTGTCAAGACCAAATGCTATGTCACTCACTGAACTAGCTTCTTGCTTTCAGTCCAGTCCTGCTGATTGGGAGAAAACTATCTGGAAGCTGGACTGAGGAACAGGAATCTGGTAACAGCAGAGATGGCTGAAACACCAAGATAGTGGCTTCAGAGGATTTTTCACAATGGGCATCAGCCTGCTTTGGCTGCTGCACTCCTATTCAGCCCAAGCAAACACCACACTACACTGTTGCTTATATAACCCAGATGTACACACAGGGCATGGAATGGTGGCCATTAAAAAACTACTGCTCTGCAACTGACATCCACTTACTGTATTCTGACCAAGGAGGAAGATTGGAAAGTCCTTCATACAGCTAAAATTAAGTATTACCAAACCAAGTACTTTCTCAAGCTGCATGTCACAAAACTACATGTGTTAATTTACTCTTCCTCTGCTGTGAATTTATGTAAATGGCACAAGGTCAAATTGTTGGAGCAAGTCCAGAGGAGGCCACAAAGTTGATAAGAGGACTGGAGCGTCTCCCCTATGAGGACAGGCTGAAGAAGTTGGGGCTGTTCAGCCTGGAGAAGAGAAAGTTGTGTGGAGACCTCAGAGCAACCTGCCAGGAGCTGAAGGGGCTCCAGGGAAGCTGCAGAGGGACTCTTGGGTAGGAGTTGCTGTGACAGGACAAGGAGTAATGAGAATAAATTAAGAGAGGGAAATTTAGATTATATAGTAGGAAGAAGTTTTTTTATGTGAGGGTGGTGAGACACTGTCCCAGGTTGCCCAGGGAGGCTGTGGCTGCCCCAACCCTGGCAGTGTTCACAGCCAGGTTGGCTAAAGCCTTGAGCAACCTGCTCTGGTGGGAGGTGTCCCTGCCCAGGGCAGGAGGTTGGGACTGGATGATCTCTAAGGACCATTCCAACCCCTTAACAAACTGTAAAACTACAAAATGAGGCACAGAAAATGCCTAAGTGAAGATGCAAATGCTTTGCTGCCACATAATCAAACTGTCAGGTGAGAAGGAAGCAAAAGTAGGATTGAAGAGAGCAAAGAGGCCAGACTGCTTTTGTCCCAGGAATATTCATCTTCTAAATGCCTTGGAAAAATTATGCTGGAAAGAGTAACAAATGAGTTTCATCTTTATTGCTGTGATCTTCCACTTTCTCCACTGCAGCCACAGCCTGCAGCAAGTTGCAGCACAAGAAATAACTTGGGTATTGTAAGAACAGAAAAGAAGTCATAAAAATATTTCCTTAGTCATGCTGTCTCTGGTAATATAATTCGCTGAATAGAGATCTTCAACAATACTGTCTTTAAAAATGGAAAGAGCTCTGACTTTAGTCAGCATGTGTCTTCCATCAGCTTCTCTTTGGTTTTTTTATAAACTTCTTTATTGTATCTTAGCACAGCCATCTCCAGGTGCAGGTATACAGTATGAAAACCTTCCTCAGTGGAAGTCTGTTTTCCATTGGATACAGAATAAATGCATTGTGAGGGATTCTGACTGGAAGGAAAACTTGGACACAGAGGCCAGTCCTTGCTCATGTTTGAAAAGAAGATAGATGTGTATTTCAGCTCTGTATTTCCTCTTTCACCTGATCAGTCCCCATACCACAGAGAGGGAAGGACCTGCATTCCAAGATGAGCTTAGTGGAAGTCTGTTTTCCATTGGATACAGAATAAATGCATTGTGAGGGATTCTGACTGGAAGGAAAACTTGGACACAGAGGCCAGTCCTTGCTCATGTTTGAAAAGAAGATAGATGTGTATTTCAGCTCTGTATTTCCTCTTTCACCTGATCAGTCCCCATACCACAGAGAGGGAAGGACCTGCATTCCAAGATGAGCTTTCCACAGTTCAGAGCTCTGAAGGCACTTCCCCCACACTCTTCATCACCCACTGTCAGCATAGCAAGCCCCAGGTCTGCAAGTGTCTCCCTGAATACTGAGGTGTAAGAACAGCTGAAAATTAGGATCATTCCCAAGTTTACATAGAATGTAGGATAAGGGGCCACTTGACTTTGAGGCAAGCCTAACGAAAATCATGCAATCACCATAAAGATGTTGAGCTGTGGCTCCAAACACTGCTGCTATTGTGGGGATTCAAAAAAACACCAGGAGAACAGATACAGTACAGGTTACTCCTACCTGAGTGAAATAAATAAACAAAGTATTTAATGTGTGGGATGTAAGGACCCTGTGTGTGCAGAGTTTGGATATGATTAAAGGCAGTTAGGAAGTAGGAGGAGCAGGAGGCAGAAAAGAAGATTTAACTTGGCTTTCCTACAATGAGGTATTCTTCTCTGGGCTCGGAGTGCCAGTTTGATCTGGGAGTGTCACACAGGTTCTTACAATGGCAAACACATTCCTTAGTTAGAAAATTCTTGTTTGAGACAAGAGAGTACTGAAAGGAACATTATACAGACACACCAAGGGGCAATTTCTTGTACATCCACTCCAAAGAAGTAGAAATACTTCAGATTAATTGCTGAACTCAGAGACCTTAGAAGGGGTTAAAATTTAATGGCATATTTCTCGTTCAAACCCTGCTCAGCTAATCCATATTTGCATCACAGAGGTTGACAGAGCAGCAAAACCAACATTACAGTGAACCAAAGAATGAAAGATTGCCCAGAACACTCCTCTTAGCATAGAGTTGGCTATCAAAATACCCTTCCCTGCTTCTTTGACTTACCCACAGTGTCACAAGGCTCGTCTTTGTGCACGCAGAAATCTGTCCTAGAAAGAAAAACAGAACAGAAGTGAAATGTATCCTGTGCCTCCAGACTTCAGGCTGGGAAAAAGCAGTGGTGCATGACTCACATATCATGGGTGTTGAGGTTTGGGGATTTTTTAGGGCTGCTGTACAGTCTACACGATGACAACACAGATAGCAGCACTGATTGCTACTGTGAGATTACAGCAATTACGTGAATCAGCTCCATATACTACAGTCCAATTTAACAGACTTGGTACTAAAGATTTAGCACCTAGAAGCACTGCCTCAGTCTATGATGTCAGACTTCTTCAGCAACTGGAACAGAACTGAATCTCTTATTTTCACAAGAGAATTGTACCACAAAGGAGCAGACACCCTGTGAAGCAACAGCACCATCAAAAGTGGGAGCAGATGTGTGGGGCACTGCCTGCAGGCACAGAACTCATCATCATGTATACCCAGAAATTCTCAGTTCTTCAGTGTTTGTCTTCTTCTTCCACTAGAATAGAAAAGGACAAGAAAGAACCAGGACTGAACAGAGAAAGAGATGTTGACAAGGAAGAAGCAAGAGAATTTCAGGATTCAGCCAACAGGTAAATTGGGTTCAGCTAAACTTATTACAGTCAGGTTGGCTGTTTTATGATTTGAATCCAGCACAGAGAGGTTCAAGGTATTTCATTAGGCCCCTGTTACTCTCCCACATCCCATCAAGGCAGGAAAAGTTACTGTATATGTCACTAGCTCCACCAAAACAACCAGGAGCTGTATTAAACAGAAACAGAATAAAAATCCTTGAAGCTCCTCATCTAAGCAATGACACTTCATGTGAGAGGATTTTGTAAATGAGATTCCACATGACAGAAAAACAAGTGTGGGAGGAAAAGTATTTTGTAACTAAATTAATGGTTTGAATACATTTCAACAAGCACTTAGACCTAAACTTTTAGGAGCTCTCTTCGCCAGCTCTGTTTGCAGTACAATCCACTATGAAGAGGAGCTGGAGAAAAACATCACATGTGCTAAAACATTTCAGAAGTTCCTTAACCCAAGGGAAGATGAGGAATCATAATCTCTGTCATTATGGCTTTCCTCACCCTGTGGGGAGGTTAGTGAGAGAAGCCTATTAGCACATTTGGAGTGCGACGCGTGCAATGCCGGAACCCCCAGTGGGATTCAGAGTTTAAGAGTTTGGCAGGAGGAAGATAAAAAATACTTAGAGAAAGATAAATACTTAAAGACAGAAAATACTTAAGAGAAATATAAAAATAGATAAATGTTAAAAATACTCTTTTCTTGAAGAAAAATATGCAGCTGGGGTTTATAGGAAAAGGGATTTAAGGACAAGGACTGTGGCTCATGAACCCAAACCCTCCACACCAACCTCCTTTGAAACTCACAAACCAAGTTGTCAAGGGCTTGGGAGGAGAGAAACAAAGAGCTATTACCAGCTCTTGTTCAGCAGACATTGAAAACTAACTGTGCTTCAATGCAAAAAACCCATAACAACCACCCAAGTGTTAAAAAAGTCAGGAACAAAAAATCGGAAGCTTCGACCACACACCAGCCCAGGCTTTCATTTTTCAGCACAGCCTAACTGTGTCTCGACACCTTGGCATTCCAAGCCTTTCCAAGGAAGACTAATGACAGTCTCCTGATGGAGCTGGCACAAGTGCTCCTGCTTGAGTTCCCAGAGCCAACTTGACAGAGGTTTATTTAAGGACTTATTATGTTATATAAACTGGTAAATCAAACAGATGCTTTTCTTGTGACAACAGATAGCTGAACTATTAGCAGATGGCAGGAGGCCACTGCTAGGAAAGCCTCTCTTCAGGGGCTGTCCAGCTCTGCAGATAATGCACAGCAACTCAGATCCTTGAAACTGTTTGACACCAAGAGGTGCCTGGAACTTTCAGGCAGCTCCATGGAGAAATTACCACTGTGCCATAAAATGAAGGGTCCACACATCCAGCACAACTTGCAGACTCTCCCACAGAGGTAGAGCAACTCTTGTGTGTGAAGAGAGCACTGGGTGCTGTCTGGTCAGGGAAGGGCTTGAAATGTCAGCAGGCAGAACTGAACAGAGCTGCCCAACTCACTGCAGGTATGAAACCTCCTCAGCCCATCCTTTAAACTGTTAGAAACACAAGTTAAGACTCCAATCTTCTGTTCAAAGGCCTTGTACCAAAATTCCAGGCTTTGAATCATCCAGACCCACTGTAAACGTTTTACCTCAAAACTCTGTGGCCAAAATAAAAAGCACATCCAAACCTTTAGTCACAAACAAGGTTGGTGGGTCTCAGTCTTCTTCCAAAGGCAAGGAGCCATCCCATCACAAAACCTCTTGGTGAAACTCCTACAGTCCTTCCCTGGCAATCAGAGGGGGGACAAAGACTGGGAAGGCATTAAGAAAGACTTGTCTCACCTTTGGATCAGTCACACCAGTGATTTAAGATAGCTCCACCCTGGCACTGCAACTGATCTGCTTTAAAGGTTTCAATCACAGGTGTCCCTCTGGCATGTTACTGTGCTTGACTGCAACTATATTTTTCAAGTGAGAGCTTGACATGAAGGATACAGAATGATACTCCAATGATATAAAAAAATACTTTAATATTCATTGCATGTGCACAGAGAGAGACATAGTTTTGTTAGCAGATCTTTTACAGAGCTATGTTGGAATAAAACTCTTACTCCAGGAGCTGCAGTTCAGATGCAAGATCTGACCTTATCACACTAAGTCTTGGATAATATATTGAAATTACACACTGTAGCTGTGAAACAATTTCACTCTTCACTTTCAGCCCATGACTGAATCAAGCAGGACACATGTTCTCATCTTCTGGGGACCTGTGAAATTCTCAGTCATCACGTGTGGCACTGAGCAGAGTGTTTCCATTAGCACACTTAAACAATTCTTCTCAAAAAAATGACAACAAGTCAGTTGTTTTGTTCAATAAAAATAGCCAGTAGAGCTCTGAACTCCTCCTACAGTCACTCTTCCATCTGGCTCTCACCAACTGGAAAAAAATACCTAACTGTGCTAAGCTGAATTCTGCAATTCAAGTCCTTCCTGTAAGAAGGAAGGACAGTAGTTGAACTGTGCAACAGGAATAAGAAGTATTCTGTTAAATGGCCATTCCCAGTATCCTTCAAATGACATCTTTTGACCAATTTGACCCTGCAGGGTCATAAAGCTAAAGGACAGAGGAAACTGGTACAGTCAAAAACCTGCCAAAATAAACTTTCCACATCCATAGGTACATTTAGTAGCACTATGTGCCCAGTTTCCTTGATGCATAGTGAATTGCTCCATTTGCCCATTTAATGGGAAGGCAAAGGGCTGGAGAAATGTGGAAGGGAGGAGGAGACTGCAAATGGAATAACTACACCAGTATGTCAGGAAAAAAAAAACCCAAGTCTTTGCTTAATGACAGCTCTGAACCCTGTTCCTGTCAGTGTTGTGTCATTCTTTGCTCTGCTTTCACATCACCTATAGTCTAATAGCTGACCCAAACACCTCCAGTCAGGAGCTAGGGCAACATCAGTGTCTGGAGATTTCCTAGGGAATGCAAAAGACAGAGGATCAAGAGGGGGAATGTGTTTCAAATGAGACATGCTTCTAAGATCACTAAGATACAGATTCTGCAGACAGAAGTTATTCTGGTCAGCTGCCTGCTAAAATATGGACTACATTATCCATAGATGCCAGAGATCTGAGTTTCTGCAAGTTTAGGAACAGAATTTGAACAAGAAAAGTCTGATGATTATAGAGACCACAACATTATACTCAGACCTTCAGGGCCATCAGAGACTATTCCCACTCTCTCACTCATTTACTGAGCTGGACATCTTATTTCACAGACACAGTATCTCTCTCACCTGGAACTCAGGTGGATGCTATTAAAATCCCACAGGAGGGATATTTGCCACCTGAGTAATCCACTTTTGCGTATGAAGGAGAATATGGGGAACATCAGTTAGAGGTGAAGTTTCAAAAGGCAAATGTGCCTTGGTGTTTCAAATGAACCAGCCAGATTGGAACCAGAGGGATTTCTTCAGAGCTTGACCCCAAAGAATCTGTTTCTAGTCCTAAAGCAGCTGCAGCTGCTGAAAATTCAGCTTCTGCTTTTTCTGGCGCAATCATTTGTGCTGGACATGCTGTTGCTCCCATATCCTCTACCACTGGTCCATCTGTACAGTCTGGGGAGGGACCAGGGACACACACACACACACACACACTTCCAAAGCCAAGAGTAGAAAAATTCATTTCCCTGACACAGGAATCAGGCTGCTGGGCCAGAATTCTTCCAAACAATGCAGCATCCTCTATGCAGCAGAAGCAGGATGGGTTAAGCATGACAAGACACAGTGAGAAGGAAGGAAAGACTACAAGTACACACTGCTGGTCTATCAAACTGGAAAAATGCTGCTTTTATGCACAGCCATGTGCTCCCTTGGCCTGAACTTTCTCACCAAAGCTGCATCTAGGTTCTAACCCAACCAAACCTGCACTTTTCCAGCTATTCTGACTGCAAAACCTATCACACAGTTTCTCCTACAAATTCTTTCTACAATTCTTCCTCAGATGCCTGAGTCCAACTCATTTAGCCTGACATTATGCATTCAGTTTTATAAGCTGCAGAGAGTCTGCACAGATGAAATGCTCTGCTCATTCTCTCCGCCCCGCGCTCAGAGCACATCAGAAGGGATTCTGTCTGCCTCACTTGTCATGCAGGACAACTGGATGCCCAGATGAGTTTAACAAAAATGTTAGTTATTTATTTAGGCCCTGATCCAGTGAAGCACATGCTTAACTATAACCAGGATGTGCAGCCCATTGACTTCAAAGGAACTATTCACCCTGTCTAAACTGTTAAGTATCTGCGTAAGTGCTTGGTGGACTACAGAGAATACAGAGGAGAGAGAAGGATTTGGGGGAACTGCACACATGTCTGTGAAGGTGCATTCTTAGGAACTCTGCTGGCTCCATGCCCTGCTCACCAGATATTTTACTGAACACTCACCAAAATCCCATGGATAGTCTGCAATGGGACTATTAACACAATAGATTATTACAATCAGGATGGTAATTTAGGCAAAAACATGTATTTCTACTCACATTGTTGGCAGAGAAAAAAGGTGAAAAAGGTGAATAATACTGAACTGCAATACAGACATTTCCTGTCTCAAATTGGAGAAGATGTGGGTAGGAGGTAGCACATAGAGCAACCATCTTACATTATAATTCTGTGCTCACTTTAACTATTCAGAGATCATTTCTGTAACAACGGATTCTTCCTTTACACCTTAAAGGATGCAGTCAACTTAAAACACCATGGATTTGCTACTCAAAATTTATGGCAGCTGTGAGGAACATGGGACTTGCACTGTTTAAGGAGAGACTGGATGTGGCACTTAGTGCCATGGCCTAGTTGACATGGTGGTGTTAGGTCGTAGGTTGGAGTCAATGATCTCCGAGGTCTGTTCCAACCTTAATGATTGTGTGATTCTGTATTGTGAGGCTGAGCTCAGGTAGTGAAGTTGGAGGAAAAAAGAGCAGAGGTTAATAGGGACAACATCCTTTTTGCTCACTTTATCTCATGTGTCTGACACATCAATAAGTACAGAGCTGCAGGGTGCAAAGAATCCTGCTCAAGTATTCATACACAGATTATTTCATATCTGAAATAAATGCAGGAGTTTTCAAACATCCAAAGAAATTAAGAATGACACCCCTCCTCTATCTCAGTTGTGACAGAGGAGGGGTGTTAGAGTGGTTATCTCCTCAGGCAAAGAGAGAGAAAATTAATTTAGTTCATGGTGTTCATCTCTCACCTTCTTTAGGAGATAACTCCCTCACCACCTTTCCACTGCTGATACACCATCTGCTCCACAGACTGCTCAGCTGATTCATCCCTAATTACACACAGAGCACTTGTTCTCAACTGCATTCTCAGTTCCTTTCTTCTAAGGAAGAAGGGCTCATGCTCCAAAACCTCACCTGTATTTTCCACTTATATCCGGCGGTGTGAAGGAAAAGCACCACCTGTGCTACACCCATGTCTTGCCCGACCCTGACTCTGACATGTAACAGTGACCACAACTATGACAACACTTTGCTTCAAGAGCAGAAATGCTTTTGTACAACCTTGTTCAGTAAACACAGAAACATGACAAATCACTTTCATCTGAGGCATCTGAACAGCATGTAGGTAATGTATCATCCCCAGCTAACCCCATCACTGACCATGGGCATTATTGAAGTAAAGTGATAAGCCAGACCTTACTATACCTGGTTACAAACACTGCAGCATCCACAGGAGGAGTGTCATCCCTCGCACCAGGGACCTGGTTGTTACCAAGGTATTTTGCCCCACCATATTCTTCATTTTGCCATTGACAGAAGCTCTCCAAGGACCTCTCTCCATGATGCCCAATAGACAACTTTGCCTTTTGGGGGGAAAAAACAGGAGAAATATCAGCCACAGTCTTAACATAAAGCAGCAAATGTCTGATGAAAAATCAGAGGCTCAAAAACATGGATGTGATAGAAGGAAAAGTGCAAAAACAGCTCCATCTGAGCAGGGGAACTCAGGAGTTTGGAATCCACACTGACTTCTGTCAGTTGATCTACAGACCAAACTCCATCAGCTCAGCAGTCATCATCCCTAGGAGTGCTTAAGAGGCATCTGGATCTGGCACTAAAAGATACTGTTGAGGGGTTCCAGCAGTGACAGATTAATGGCTGGACTTGATGATCTTAGAGGTCTCCTCCAACCTTGATTCCATGATTCTAAGCCTCTAACACAGCACTACACTCAAAAGCCTCCTGAATCTGGAAGTTATATATTTGATACCAGAGCCGTCTAATTTTTCATCTCTCTAACAGTTAGTTCCTGAGATTGGTTTACAGACAAAGATTTACCAGGAAGGATAAATAAAAGGACTGTGGTTCCTTTCACTCCCACAACCCCTTTACTTCCCACTTTTAATGCTGCCTGGTGAAGTGTGACAGGCACCACTCACAATCTGTGATCCTGTGGCCAGACATGCCCCCCTCCCCCCTCCCCCCCTGCTCTGTGAGACCACTCAGCACAGTTACAGGATCAGGGTGAAAATGAGTTAGTTTGAACTCACAGGACGGTTGTGAAGCAGGACTAGTTTGGTCACTCGAATGTTGACTTTAATGCCAAGACTTTGATGTTGAAACATGTTGTACACCTGTCAAAATGCAAAGAAAATATCCATAGTATATCAGTAACAATACCAACACCTAGTAATAGTTGAAGAAACTAATGATGAGTATACTTAGACATTTGTCCTTCAAAAAACAAACCCAAAACAAACCCAAATGAGTTGTGCTACTACACTCAATAAAATATTTTTATGAGCTACTGTGTTACTACTCTATGGTTCTACATACTACAGTATAGCTAAAACATTTGCAAAACCAGAGTAGGTTTGCTCCTACCTAATGCACTTGGCTTCCCCTGACCAATTTGTCACAGATTAATCTAAGCAAGATTCAACATTCAGGGACAAAACACATTAAACCAAAGCAAAGCAAAACATACACAAGCCAGTTCCTGAAGAAAACCCAGCTTTTGACTGGAATAGACAAGAGAAACAACAAAGAAAAGAAGAAAAATATTCTATAGAAACTCTATAAAGTCTCGATAACATGGACATATGTTATGAAGCATCCAACTAACATGGATCTTCAGCATTTAAATATCAGAGATATCTGAATGCAAGATGAAATAATGGTGTGTTTTAGACCTCAGGAAATAGAATGGAAAAGCAATTTCCCTCTGTTATTTTCATATCTTATATAAGAGAATAGTAATAAGGCAGCACATAATGACACAAGCCTCAGGAAATACAAAAATAGCACCGGAAACTACCTTACTACTTTCTCCAGATTTTGCATTCCAGCTCAGATACTTCACCTCATTTTTATAGGTTAGAATATAAGATCTTAATTGATGCCAGAATTTTATTCCACTCGTTTCTCCGTGTAGAAATGTTTTAACTGGACTATATCAAGAAAGGTGAGGGAGGGATTTTGAAAAGGTGTAGAACATCACATCAAAACCATTGGATGAATACTGTATTCCCTATGTAGCCAAAAGAACACAATCTAGACCACCGAGGAGAGACTCCTGACAAATGGAGGCAGGCTCTGGCCCCAGGTAAGTGTATTCCTTGCTCGCAGCTCGTTTGGCTACAAGTGTCACACAGGCTCAGCTAACTTCCTACAACAAACCCAAGGCATGAACACATTTTGGATATTATGTTTTCAACGCTTGGTATTTTTCCTATTTGTGCAAACACTCAAGAATGTGCTCAGTGTAAGAGTGTTCTTAAGCTCTTTAGTGTTTGGGGTTGGATTTAAGCACACACGTAAATGCTTCCTACAATTTAGGCACAGATTGCAAGACAGAGCTACTCAGTATTTGACCCACTGACCTCCAGTATGAGCACAATGAGCCGTTTATCTTCCCTGGGGCTGGTGTACAAATGCACACAAGTGCTGGTACTATTTGCTTAGCCTGGGGATATGTTGGTAGAGCAGTTCAGGCCTCTCACTCCAGACCTGGGGGGATAAACTTGACATTTGCAGAGAAGGGCTCTGACAGTTGACCTCTGTGTAAATGGAGACCTGGACGTTCAGCCGAGAGGGTCAATGGGGCATCAACTGCTGAGCAAGACAATCTCTCCTGTACCACTACAGCAGCTGACAAACATTTGCCTGGGATGGATGTCTTTGGTTTGCCCAGCTTGCCCTAGCTCTGACCATCCCAGAAAGCTTCCACTCATGAAATGAGACTAAGTACAGCAAACAGGTTCTTATCATTAAGCCTAATGAGTGACGGTGCTTGTCTGCCCATCAGAGCAGACAAGCTGTCTGCCTCCAGACCCAGCACAGACAGACCCAAACACCACCGACTTCAAAAGGTACTTTGCACTGCCAAACTCTCACAGCAAGAACCAGCTGCTGGAGAGTTTAGGATGTCATCTTGAGAGCTGTCAGCCCTTCTTCCTTTTCTCTTATGCTCTCATCCTGAGGATAACTTTAACTGCACTTGTATTTGCATCCATCCATGATCTCAGAAAAACTCACCCCAGCACACAGCAGCAGCAGTCAGATACTAAACCAAAAAGACACCAGGCACGCAAAAGAGGCTTCACTTTGCTTGTTTATTCAAGCTTTGTTTGCTTATTTTCTTAAATGAAGCCCTAAGAAGTCCCAGATTGATGACAGTTTGTGTTACCTAGGAGGAACAATAACCTTTCCCTCTGAGAGGGAGATCCCTTAACAATTACCATCATAGGCAACACACACTTAACTTGGTGAAAATTGAACTCATCAATTAAAATAATTTGTTTATAAAGAAAAAAAGATGAACTACAATGACACCTTCATCTCACCTCATCCCACCACCTTTTCCTAGGCTCAATTTCAGTCCTCTATTCCTGACTCCTTCCCTCTCACCCAGAGCCATGCAGGTGTTGGGGAATGGGGGCTGTGGTCAGTACAAAACAGCTTCTCTGCTGCACCTTCTTCCTCACACTTTTCCCTTGTTGCAGTATGGATCCTCTCTGTGGGCCACAGCTCCTGTCAGGAGAACCTGCTCCAGCACAGGCTTCTCTCCTCAACCTGCAACATCCTTCAGGGAACAGCCACCTGCCCCACCACGGTCTCCCCACAGGCTGCAGGGCAACCTCTGCTCCAGCCCCTGGAGCTCCTTCTCCTGCTGCTCTGACCTGGGTGCTCACAAGGATTTTTCCTCACACTTTTTTTCCTCACTTTTTTTCACTACTCAGCTCTTTTCCCCTTTCTTGCACATCTTTGACAGAGCTGCCGCTGGGTCTCCTGATGGGCTCCATTGTGCTCTGTGGTGAGGGCAGGACAGAACTGGCTGGAATTGGCCATGTCCAGCATGGGATAGCTCCAGTTCTCCCTTCAAAGTGGCCCCAAGCTGCATCCCACACACTGTCCTTCCAAATGGAAACCCAAACTGTCTCAAATCACAGGTTTTAAGGCTAGAAGGAACCCCAGTGAGAAGACAAACATAAAAAATATGATAAAAAAATACGAGCCCGATACAGCATAGGTTGTTCGCAGCCACTGTGGTGGGACACAGCCAGTGTTAAAAGAGATTGTGCCAGGTAGGCTGTGCCCAAAAACATTATCATAGAATCCAGCTGTCTTTGAAATATAAGAATTCAAATCCATAGGTCTTTCTTGCTAGGAATCAGATTCCATCACGGTAGCAACAACATACTGCCCCTCTCACTCAGGCAACAAGGAAACCATCACCCACAGACTCTGCGTGTTCAAGCTGTTCAGACACCAAGTGTCCATCATCAGCACATCAGCTAACAGTGCCAAGTGAGGTGG
>NW_008677703.1:11553-29453 GCF_000695815.1 Acanthisitta chloris | reverse complement strand
AGGAATGGGTTTTCCTACTGCAGATGTTCTCAAGATTTCCTGCTGCACGAACAGCATGCGTTAGCAGAGAGACTGACTCACAGACACCTCCCTTCCCACTCCCAGTACCATGGGCCACCCTTCCTCAAGCCTGGAATTGCATCACACCATTGAGGCTGCTGTGACCACTTCCATCAGGGGAAAAGTAAAAATATTTTGGGCATTTTAGAACCTTTTAACAAAATAAGGCAGCTGGGAACACAAGTGTCAGCTGCATGTAACCCACTAACACACTGTCACGGAACAAAAGGCAGAGATTACTGGTTTAGGACATCACCACAGTGTCAGAAAGCAGCTTGGCTGGAAGAGAAATGGAGATTCTTGATCACTAGGCTGAAGTGAAGGGATGGGAAAAGTGGTCAATGTGAGTGAAGTGTTGTGGTTGCCTTGCTACAGGTGAACATCTATGGTGCATTGACTTCTCTGTGATGAGTCATCAAAAGTAGAGAGTGAGTTTGGGAAACAGGAGGAGATATGGCTGACTCACACAAAACAGACAGGAAAAATGGAAGGGCAAGTGCAGAAGAACAAGAATAAAGTCTCTGTCATCTCTCTCCTTCATTTCTCTGACTGACAGAGCTTTACTGCACAGAATGCCCTAGAGAAAAGAGCAAAGCTTGAAGCCTGGACCATCCTCCTCTGTTTGCATTCCTCCTGCCTTTCTTTCTCCTTATGACTTTGACATGGAAGGGGCAGAATAAAAGCAGTTTTGCCATAAGCTGTCCAGGCCTGCCTCAGCATGCGTAAAGCACAACCTAGACATAAGGAACTGCGCTGAGAGAGGAACTAAACTACAACATTTTAATTTTTTTAATTCTCAAGAGCTTCCTCTGCAGGTGGATGGTGGGAGGGAGGGAGACGTGTGTGTTTCAGATGTTTTGGAGTTCAGAACAGCAACCCTGAGGGTAAATTGACTATTTTTCTTCCCTAAGCATTGTACTCAAGCAAGAGCCTTCCCGTCGCCTTGGCTGCTGGATGACATTTGGACAGCAGAAGCATTAGTCAGGTTACTGAGGTTGTCTTTCACTTGTTTTGAGAAGTGCTATAGGATTTCTAACACCCACCTAAGGCCAAGCTTTCAAATTACTCCTTTAAACATTATGAGAAAGAACATATTCATGGCTCTTTATAAGATACAGTTGACATAACTCTTTCTCCTGGGGCTGCTGGAGCGAAAAGAGAAATCTGGAGACAGTGATCAAACACTTATATCCTTTTCCCTTATGTCCCTGTTCCCATAATTAAAATTCCAGATCAGGGTAAGGGAGCTGATTATCAGTGGCAGCTCTGGAGCCTTTATGTGCCAGCCCCCAGGAACACAGAGATATAAATCCATCAATGCATGCATGATAAAAATGATTTTATCTGCTTCTTTAACCTAAAAAAAACCTCTCAGAGGGGAAATCCAAAATGAAAACCAATCTGAAGAGTGTAAAATCAGGCTTCACAGAGTAAAGCAGTATCATTCCTTAAGAACAACATAAGAATTCTCCCTCTTAATGACATCCAAAAGATCACTAACTTCAAGTTACTGCTTGCTGCTGCAAAGAGCTTCCACACTAATCGCATGGCTTAGCAACAGCTGCAGGAGAACTAACACAGACTACAGGAACTTACTCCTCCACGGATTCTCTGAGAAAAAGGCAAGCTCAAAACCAAGCCACAGTTGTAATTTATTCCAAAACCCCCAAAAATGCACTTAGGGGAGCAAAAAACCCCCCAACCCAGCTCTTTTTTAGAAACTCGTAGAAAGCAGCTGTTAAATTACTATGTTGTGGTCTTGGAAATTCAGACATCTCTGTCCCTAAATGCTCAGAGGGTCAGTCTGGGTGGGACTTGGTTTGCAAAGTCAGCTCTGCACAACTGCACAGAGCCAACATTCACAACTTGCTGTTCAGGTCCTGGCTGAAAGCAGTCACTCCTCATCACTAACTACAGTTCAGCCATGGATAGAACTTTCCAAAGGGTCTCATCCTCATTTACCATATGCTTCAGAATAATCTGAGTCAGTTTTCTCCAGAGAGCTGAAAGCCTAAATCATGAAGACCAGCCACAGTACAGGCCAGTTCAGTTTCCCTTCTGTGAGGACAGAGAATCTCCTTTTTGTCTTACTGCCCTGTCTTCCAAATGAAAAGAATGAGAGGGGAAAAAAAGCATAAAACTCCTGGAGTGCATGAGCAGGAGAAGCTCTCAATCCAAAGATGCAAAGGTGAGACAAGAACTGAAATGCAAACACTGCAACACTGTGCAAAAGCTCAGTAACAATGGAGTAGAACACAGAGAAATAAATCAGCACTGATATTTAAGCAGCTGGTTTTGCATTTCCATAGTTCTGTTGATATCTCTCCCTGTCCATGTCCTCATGGACCATAATCTCACTCCCTTGCTAAGGCTGCAGATGTACATGGTGGCATTTGACAACAACTTTATCACCTGTCTGGAAAATCATGCTGAATCAAACACCTTGCCAGAAAACAAGTAAAGATTCAATTTTAGAGCTAGTGACTTAAAAAAAGTCACCTCAAATCCATGGAGTCATGCTTGTTCCTACTCACACATTACGGAGTACCTTAGAGGGAAATTCTTCCATGATCTTCGAAAAATCTGTCTTCATTTCAAATGTTAGTTCAGTAAATGGAAGAGCTGGTACCTCACCTATGACACTCCCAAAAACCAAGTGCTTTTAATGTGAGTCTATTCTCTGTTCAGGGAGTTGGTCAGAGCTACAGAATATCATTAAAAACACAGCATTTGCCATATGAAGCACTACCTGTTATTTCTGGGTTCCAAAACGGGTTTGCTGTGCTTTTTAGCTGTTATTCTAGAGGAGGGTGGTGGGTTTTTTCCCCCCTAAGATTCTCATTTACCAAGGGAGCAATAAACCTGTATTTTGTAATGCTGACTTTTTTCCCTTCAGAAATTCTTGTAACATAAATAGATATTAAATACTTTAAAGCAGATCACTTTATTTAAAATGTCTATAAATATAAAATGCATTAATAAGAGCTCTTAATGCTTGTTTTGTGGTTTGACAGTAAACGTAATGGCTTACAGAGAGGAGTTAAGTTAATATACCCCTGACCAGTAATGTTCTATTTGCTTAAATTCAAGCATCCAAGCCAAAATTAACATTCTGGTTTCTTTTAGAGGCAGCCTGCCATCCTGCAGTATAGCTGAATAAGCACTGCCTAATATCATGGGGCAAATCCTGTCCCCCAGCTAACAGCCACCGCAGGCTGAGAGGGAACAAAGGTCCCAACCAGTCAGGAGACCTTCACTTGCACCATCACATCGAGGACAACCAGGTCTGCACCACAGAAGGGTGTAAGAGTTTGCTTTAAGGACTTAGGGCTGTGCTATTCCTCATTCCACAGTTTTACAGACTAGAAACTGCCACACAAAGATTCACTGTGGCTGGGTCAGGCACTACCCAAAGTGGGTGGCAGAGTCAAGAGTTTGGCAAAGAACTACCTGAACCACATAAATATCTCTGTTCTGAATAAGTTTTCTGAATTATTCTTCAGCCTCTTTTGCTGGGATGAGGATCAGCTTTCATATGGCAAATGGAACATTAAAATCTCCTTTGATTTCCTTAAATTTCACCTTTTTTTAAAGAATAAAGGATTTATGCAATGACGCTATCTATGTCATTATAATAATGCCTATTATTATTCCTCACTATCTTCTGGTCTTGCCAGTCACCCACAATCAGTTTCCTTGGAGAAGTAAAGGCCTGAAAGATGCTATGTTCCTACAAATGTAGGTGCCCAAAGGAGAGTCTGTCACAGCTCCTCTGAAGACTGAAAAGCTAAATTCAAATCCTATCAGACATCAGAAAAAACTCACATGGGTGAGCCTCTAGGAGCAATGACTTAACAGTGGGAATCATTTCAGCTGGACTTTGCACCTTAGGAGATGTCACATAAATGTGTTCCTCATCCAAGAGTCCTCTTCCATGTGCACTCTCTAGTGTCCAATAAAGGGGTGAGCTCACACTACAGCATCAGAACCTAGCTTAAAAGTCCATCAGCCAAATCCATTGGAAACTAAGCTTCAATTTTTGTTTAATAAATGGGTTTAGAGAACCCAACCCACCTATCAGCACATCTCCACACATATAAATTCACACCTGGCAAGCTGATGTTGCTGAGATGTTCTGTAGTACTCCTCAACCTGGACAGGCAACAGGATTCACATCCATCTTTTGTTTAAGACTCGGCCTATCAGTGTACTCAATCCTAACAATCTTCACAGGCTGATAAAGCTATGCAGCACAGAGGTTCCTAATGGCTATGCTGAAGTCATTGACCTATTGGCATGAGGATCATCAAAAGAGATGATTAGACACGTCTGAAAGGCTCTCACAGCCACAATGCCACGTCCCAGCCCCAGCAGAACTGATAAATCAGTGCAGATTTTAGGAGAACCTCTGAGTTGCCACTGCAAACACAAAGCTTCCATCACCCCTCCTGAGGTCCCAAGCATGTGACATTAGGAAGAAACTCAGCCTTGACACGTTACATCTAAATATGTATTTCTGTTAGTTAAAAAAATTGCTTTGAGAAGCACATTTGTTCAGAGCTGAACCTATATTGTGCCTGCTCACTACAAACCTGGTATGTGAATTTAAAGCTGGAGGGCTGTGGCCCCAGCAAACACATCCAACAAGAACTTGGTAAGTAGACTCTGAAGTAATGGTGATATCACTGGATTTGTTGCAAGAAGACATTTCCTACAAACCAATCCAAATAACTACAGAGACCTGACGAAGCCCCATTAAGTGACCATTGTCACAGTAGCCAGAAGGCAAAACAAAAGGAAGAGGAAGGGACTCAGAAAAGCAGCTCATTAACAGAACAGACTAGTTAAACAAACTCCCTGCTTAATCAGCAAAGCATTTCTCTACAGGAGAGCTCCCTCAGTGTTTGACAAAGGAATACAAGACCTCTTCAAAAGCTGTTGTCCCAGCTGAGCATCCATCACTCAGCTCTTCACTGGGAAGCATGACCAGTCAATTACTGTTACGACCTGTTGGTTTTTTCCAAGCCAATTTGCAGCTCATGAGCAACAACAGAGCCACAGTCAGGAGAATGAACTGTTCCTAGATGTTACAATAGCATGGGCAGAGGAACAGTTTTCCCCAAGACTTCCTTGTGCAAATGCCTCTGGAAGGACCCCTGCCATCTCCAAGCAGAACTTTCCATTTCCATGTCCAATTTAGCCATTATCTCTTTATTGGCTCTGCCAACAGCTGAGTGAGGGAGCATTCACTGGGAGAGGCTTTGTGTCCCCTTATCAGCTGAGACAGAAGGCTTCACCACAAGGACAGCTAACAAATTAACACCCACACTTCATGTGAGCTTGCAGTTTCCAAAGGCTTTCCTAACTCCTGGCAGATTCTCTGCAGAATTTCTAGAATGCTTCTAAAGCCCAACTCCATCAACTATTCATGGGTATGATCAGCACCCCTTCAGAGGTTCTGGGTAAAAAGAATGGGATCAGCTGGCAGGTTGGTGGTAAGTCTGTCATGCTTTGTACATCCAGGGCAGCAGCCATTTTCATTATGTGAAAATCAGAGATATAAGCACTTTGGACTTAAAGCCAGGTTTTCTGCTTGAAATCAGTGTGACTGCTGCTTCAGGAACACTCTGCCTGCCTGTGACAATGATTCACAGAGAAATATCTCTTATGAAACAGGTATGCCACAGAAATCTTTAGGAACCCAAGAAACATCACATCCCCTCTGGGATACTCTTCCAAGGCACCAAAAACATAGTAGAATACCTGAATAATTATGTCCTAACCGAAAACTTGCCAAAAGAGTTTTTATTGTGATGTCCTTAGGCAAATACCAGGAATCACACAGATGGGGAAGAAGAGGCACATAACACAAGAAAACCAAAACCTTTCCTCACACCTCAAGGTCAAAACAGTTCCCCATTTCAGCTGTCAAGTGAGCCAGCTTTAACCTACCCTAGACATTTGTTTACTCTTGCTCTTTCTTTTGAGAATGAAGTGCCTACTTACCATGTTCATAACTGTGAGGATGAATCTCTGGGCAGCCTCTGCCCCGTGGTATTGGACCATATCAGCATCTGCCACCACCAGAGTT
This sequence comes from Acanthisitta chloris, assembly GCF_000695815.1. NCBI lineage: Eukaryota > Metazoa > Chordata > Aves > Passeriformes > Acanthisittidae > Acanthisitta > Acanthisitta chloris. Next base: position 23,302 of record NW_008677703.1, on the reverse strand, counting down.
TCCACCGTGTACTCATTGGTAAGTCGAATCGCATTTCGTCTCTCCCTCCAGTCACTGGTTGATTTCATTTTCTTTTGTCTCTTCTTTTCTGAAAGTCAAAATACTTCTTAAGGCTGGCAGATCATAATGAAACATTTAAACCCTGTGCACAAACATCCTTGTGCACACTCAGGCTGCAATAACCTGGAATTTAAGTGTTCTTTGCTCATTAAAACAAGAAACCAAGACGTTCCATTGCAGCTACACCTCTGTGTGCAGATTTATATGAGAGTACCAGATTATGTGCAAATAGGAAAGAAGGTGGGAAAATAGAATGTCAGAAAAGCAGAAGATTAACTGCAATACAAACCAAGAAGTCATGGTGCTGCAAAAAATGTCAGAAATTGGAAATATTGCTTGTGAAAGGAGTAACATTCCACTATAATGGAACAAGTGCTAATTAAGGAAAAGTCTGTTGAAGAAAACTTCAGGATAGGAAATTGTGCCTTGGGATGCAATGTACACTCTAGACTCTGCAGGTTCTCCCTAGCCAGGGAAGTTGTAAGATATTCCTGGAGTCAGTATTTCCATCAGTTGCATTTTTACCTGCTACCAGCACTACTAGAGCAATGGAACAGAACACAAGATAGTCTCAAACATTTTTAAATTAAGTCAGATTGTTTTGGAACACTTGTTATTGGCCAACTGCAGAAGTTCCTGGCTGAAACCCAGAAGTGCAGAAGGTCAGGTTAGATAAGACCTCCTCAAGCTTTCTTTGCTCATTTATTGCTGTTGGCATGAGCAGCAGCACCAGCAGCTGTGGTCAGTGGCCACCTATGAGCAGAGCTCATATGCCTCTTTACTGGGGTATGTGACCTCAGAACAGGAGACTCCCTACACCAGCAGATCTTTCATGAACTTCCAAGAACCTGTGACAAGGACCCATTTTAAGGACTAAAATGTGAAGCACTGGTCAGCTACCATTAACACAAAAATTAAAACACAGAAGTGAACCCTCCCTTCCTCCAAAGTGAGGGACTAATGTATTTGTAATATGTCTTCCTCTGAACCAAAAGGTGAAATGTGTTTCACAGCTCAAAGGCAGATGTGCAAAGCAGCTGAGGCATGAACAAAGGAGAAATTAAGTTCAGATCTGAACCTGAATCTACTCACTTGATTGCAGTCACAAAAAATGTGTTCATGTTTTCAATTGTAAAATGAAAGAAAAGCAAATGAAGTCATTAAAACAAATTTATTGTTGCAATAAGAAACAAACTGCCAAGATTCACTGGAATTATCTCTGCTTGCTGCTCAGCCTGTGATATACTATGGATAAGATCTTCACACTGGTATTAAGGCTGAGTTTTTTCCCTATGAGCAAGGGAGCAGAACACACAACAGGTCCCAAAACAGCATAAACATGACATTCAGTGCAAAAGTGACAGTGGATAGACAGTAATAGTTGATCAGACAGACACCTCTCAGGCCACACTACATGTGCTGCCCCTTTCCCAGAGCAGAGAATCACTTGTGAATTTTCTGTGGCTATAACTTGAGCCCCTCTCTGAGCAAAGCACCATTCTGCAGCAGGCAGAGCTCAGTGTTCCCTGATCCTGATTTTCCACAGCCTGTTTACCAGCTTCCTTACATAATTCAGCTTGAATTTCCCTTCTTTCCCAGGCTGGTAAATGCACGTGCATCCAGATCCTCAGTTTTCCCTGACTGTATTCAGGAGGACAAACTCCACCAGCTTTAAGCCCCCCAAAACCCACCTGAAATGGACTCCCTGCCTTCACTCATTCATACACTTTCTGTCCTGTCAATATGCACATTTGCACATGTCCATCCCATCTCCCAACTCCAAGCAGTCATCCAGTGTAGCTCTGCACGTGCTTTTCTGCCCAAGGCATCAACTGTCAACACTTGGTACATATTTTAAACTGAGAAAACAACCATGAAATTTGATTTAAATCTTTTGAAAAAGAGTTTGGAAATATCCCCCTGGGTCTAAAGAGACAGACAGGAGCCTATGGACAAGCAAAAAAACATGAAAATGTGGAGTGCTCATAAATAATGGAAGCTACATGCCAACAGCAGAGAGAAAAATAACTAAGTTTCAAGGTTTGTTTTGTATGGAGTGCAGGAAAGCTACACAAAAGTGCACAATCATGACAAAGCTGCCCCAGAGTGGGAGATCTCTGTGCTTCTAAGTGCTTTGGAAAGGCAATAGAATAAACAGGACTGACTATACCAGCAAGAAGGGAAGCTGAATGCACCTTTCATTTGCCAACTATGAAACGGAGATCATAGAATCACAGAACCATCAAGACTGGAAGAGCCCTCTAAGATCATCAAGTCCAACCATTAACCTGTCATTGCTGTAATCCCTGAACCCTAAATCAGATCCTTCAGCACCAGATCCAGACACCTCTTAAACACTTCCATTTTACCATCATTTTACCAAACTTCTGTGGAAAAGCTCTCATGTTTGTGTGTTTGTTTATTCATTCCATTCCATTCAGCCACCCAACCCTCCCTCTGCACAGCAGCACATCTTCCCCTGCAGGTCTTCAAGTCATCATTTATATACTAAGGAGAAAGAAGAGAAAAAGAAAGAGAAGGCAAATTATTCCAGAAAGAACATTGAATTTTTGGGTTTGCTGCTAGTAATTAGAAACTTCCTGGAAACAGCAGCACTTCCCCATCAAATTCTTATTTTGATAATTCCCTAATAAATTAAAAGTTTTCAGCTGGTGTAAATCTCCTACCTATGAAGAAGTTGCTCTTATGGGGGGGCTAATATTGGGAGTACTCTGGGTTTTCACTTCAAAAACCTCCTTTTTGGTGAAAAAGAAGACACTTGTGTTGGATGAGGAATCCCCTATGCTAGACTGCAGCTTGCACTCCAGAGAGAAGAGGTCACACCATGGTCATCTGCCATGGGATTGCCAGCATGGTCCCTCCTCCAGAGGCAGATGAAGGAATTGGCAAAGCTTTGCCAATCCCACACAGCACCTCTGTGCAGAAAGCAGCTGCACAGAGCTCTGCAAGGTGTGATTTCTGGAGAGCAGCAGCATAGAGGGACTCCTGGCAAATTGCTGGGTAGTCTTGGTTCACACAAAGCCTTTGGCCCCCATTCCTCCTTGAGTTTTGCTTGAAGCTCTGCATTGGCTGCTTTCCACCAAGTGGTAGGGATTAGAGGTTGTGTGTGGAAAACTACCACCACACAGGCTTGCCTGGAAACACAGCCAAAGTGACCTAACCTAGAGAACCTGGGCTCTTACTCTTACCCTCACATTGTCCAAGTGTAATTGGACAATGCCTGCACTTGAAACAGCCAACAAGGGAGCCCACAAAGAGCTCAGGTGGTCACTGATGTACTCTCCAGAACAGGTAAGGCACAGCAACAGAACTACTTGAACACAGGAGTGTGTGTCCCCTTTTCCTTTCCCTTTTTAAGTTTGTAGCTTCTCCATAGGATAACTTTCCTTTATCCTTTCTGTCCCTGCAGGGGGTTACTCTTTGCACCTTCCTGCCTACCACACATGCAAAACTTTTTCCAGCATGATCAAGCACATGGAGAAAACAAACCATTTTCATGGATGGACCATCACAAATAGGAAGGAAATACACATATCCCATATCACAGACATTTGATATAGAAGAACCAACAGTAAAAATCCTCATTAAATGCATCTGCAACTCATACCTGAGGTGAGTTAACTTTATGGAGGCATCCAAAAAAACAACCCCATCCCTAGAGCCTCACTTCAGGAACAAACCAGCACAGAGAAGTCTCCCTCCTGCCCTGCAAGATTTATAGACCATGGGCAGAGAATCCCTCCATGAGTACATGAAACCCCAAACTAAAATAAACATCAGCCATTACAACAAGGATTAAATGCTTGGTGGATTCTTTATTTGAACAAACTGATGTTACAAATTTTGTGGTGCAGATGTTAAGTGTTAGTGTGAAGGCATAAGAGGCCATAAACCATAGGCAGGAGCCTGTCAGAGGAGTTTACATTGTGGGGAGCACAAAAAACCAAACTGCACACTATTTTAGGAGTCAGGTGTTCCCTGCTTAAGAGGTCAGAGAATTTCACATGAAATATGAGCTGAAACAGTCAATCTACAACACTGCACATATATGCTGCAGGTGACTAGGCACAAGGGACATTACTCCTTTGCCAGTCACTTTGACAGTGTGTTACACAGTATCTGGCCAAAAGTTCCACAAAATTCAGGCCTGTTAGGTGAATGGAGAAGGGCAATCCACTCCCAGATCCTCAGTATAAAATGGATGTAACACTGCACAAGCTCATTAGTGGCTTTTCTTTACAGGCTCTTACCTTTCCTTGGCTAGTCACCTGCTAAGCAACAGGATTGTATCACATTCTGCAGCCCAGAAGTCTTTGAAATCTTTCTCAGAATGGAAAAAACACAGTCCCTACTGAGATTAGAAGCACAACAGAGCCCTTCTGAAGCCTCAGTAGAAAACTCCTTACGTTCAGTGCTTTTTATGGCAACTCAACAGATGTACAATTCCAAAGCAACCGCCCCAAATGACCTTTTCCTATTACACACCAAAAGCACTGTCTAGCACTGTCTGGCTTTTGGCAGATTCTTGCTGTAACTGCACAGTCCCTTCCTGTTCCTCCTAACTCCCTTCCAACAGTATTTCCCAGACTCATCTGAAAAGCAACCTCTTCTCCTATAGCCTTCCACTTTGTTTTTTTCCTCCCTAATCTTTCCCTTTGTAATTTTAGCTACCTCATTCTAGTTAAACCGACTGACAGTTCCTGGATGCAGCCACAAATAAAAGTAAAATTGCAGAGTCCTTCCTGCAAGGCCAGATTTCTCCCTAGAAGCACTTTTCTATCGCTGCCTTAAAAATTCTCTCCAGTTCTTTCTCAGGAACTCTCTGAGAATTTTCTTCCTCTCATGACCTCTTTAATATCTCTATATGTCCCTGTTGGAAGGCAAGCTCTGTTTTGCCATGTGCTGTTACTTCAGTGACATAAAAAGGAGGGTAAAGAGCTAAAATGAGCATTCCCTATGCCCCAGGAGTTTCTAGAGTACCTTTCACTGGTACACATACTAGGTTTTATTAGTTTCACCTAATCATCACCCCTCCATGCAAAACAGAGAGAAAAGAAAGATCCTGCACACAGACCAAGTCTAGAAATTAAAGAAAGGAAGTCCCTGAGGTCTATGCTTACTACTTAGCCTCAAACCATATGTCAAGTTTGCTGAATTATCTTAGTATGAGGGACAGGATGCCACAAAATTTCCATGGTACCTGTAAAAGGATACAAATACCCCTCTATCCTGTGTCTGGCTATCAACTCTGTGTTTGAAAAATCATGGTACGTCATCTGTGTTTCTTGGGCATTGTTATTTCACCTAGACACTGCACTCACTTCAAAGAAATGTTCACATCTAGCATAATGACTTGATTTCATTTCAAATCAAGAAGGAAAGGTGTAAGGGGCAGCCCAGGAAGGAAGTGAAACAGCAACTGGAAATCAGCAGCAGCATCTACATCCCAGAACCAGAGCAAAAGCAACACCTAACCAGAATACAGGCAGGATTCCTTCTCAGTTTGAATTGAGATCAAGGGGTGGTGGGTTGAAACACCAAAAAAAGAGTGTTTTTTACTTAAAAACATCAAGAGAAATACACTACAGTATTTTAAAAAACAACCACACCAGCTCCAAGGGCTTTGCTCCACACAGCTGCTTCCTTGACACTTTTCCTGTGGTATCCACCCTTGACATCTGTCCTGTGATATCCACCTCAGAACAGACGTTCCTGGATGCTGAAGAAGGAAACTGAGAAGAAGGAAACTGGAGCTGTTGCCACATCCAGCACTGTCCAATCTATTTCCAGCCATGGAAACATGGAGCTCCCTTTACCTCTGTCAGGATGCAGCACAAGGATTGTCCCTTACACTCATCCATCAAAAGTCTGCAATTTCAGATTTACCACAGCCAGCTGATGCCAGTGGGTTGCCTGAAGTCCTGGAATTACAAATGGTTGCTCATTCAAATCACAACAGATTACAGACTGAGAGGTGTCCTCTCATTTTTAATGGCTTGTCCTACAGAATTGCATCTCCAATTTCTTTCTGACTACAATGGCAGACAAAATACATCAACTGGTAGGAAAAACTACTGCACAGTAGAATGATCCATCATTCTCTAATTCTCCTTCCAAAAATGGTTTTGTTTTGCTTTGGGGTGTTTTTGTTGTTTTCCTTTTTTAAAACAAACAGCCACTTTCATACCAAATCACAAGTCCATGACTATTTCTCTGGCACAGCAGCAAAACAAGAACTTGAGACAAAAGCCATGAACTCTGTGCTGCATCTCAAAACACCATGGAGGTTTTATTGCAAGGACTGTTATCCAAGTTAGTCTGTGGTTTGGACACATCAGTTAAAATCTTATTCTTCTGCAAAACACACTCAGTTGTCAACACGACACATCAGGACTTTGTCATTAATGGCAGGTCTGTGAGACAGACCAGGATGAGCATGATGATCTCTATCTGCTCACTGGCTCAATCTGTCACCAGGATTTCAGAGACTGCCACCTCCTGAATTATGTGCACTCAGTCCCTTTGAAAAGGACACACTCCCTGTGGGCTTTCCATCCAGCTAGAAACAACAGCTCACTCCTGGCAGATAGATATGACAATTCAGTGGTACAGAAGGCGGCATGGGGAGCATGGATTGAGCTGTGGATAATGATAATGTGGAAGAAATAAAAGCAGCTAAAAGGTGAGCAATGTACCTTAGTCTCCCTGGAGTCACCTGTCTGCTTCTCTAGCCAGAATGACCACTGAAATATCCATGAACATCCATGAACAAGGACAGTGTACACTGGACAACTGAGCTCATTACTACCTGCCAGTTTAGACTTCATCTGGTTCCAATGGAAACCAGCACTAAGTTTCATTAGGAACCAAGTGAAGGAGCAGTACAGCTCTGGAAGGGGAAGAAATCCATTCACTACATGTATTTACACATCCTCTTTATGTGTCTCTTCTGCACCTTGACAGCAGGTCATGTTCTGCTCCATGTTCTCTTCACTGCCCTCACTGAAGGATTCATCCAGAACAAAGAGGCAATAAAACTTCACTTGCCACATGTGATGGAAAAGGACACTTCTGGATGTCAGATTGCTCCAAAAGGCTGTTTATCAGCCATAAGGAAACAATCACACACTGACAGGGAAAACCCAGACTCCCCATTTGGAAGACCAGGGACCTGGAAAAACCAAGGGATTTATCCACACAAGTGAGACACACTCCCATGGGTAAAGCATGGAGTTTCTGATACAGGGAATACTTCTATGCTTGCAAACACTTCATCACATTACACCTTCTGTGGAGCCCATTGTTGAAATTCTGCTTTAATTCTCCAACAGCTGCTTCCTAATATGGACTAATACAGGTTGCATTACATCTCTCTATTTTTAGTGCACATGTTTTTGGCCATAACAACTGCTCTTTCAGGCCAAGTCAAACCTGCAGAGAAAACACAGCTAAGAGACAATGATTAAAGATGGGGAAATGCAACGTAGCAGTAACATGTGTTTAGGATTTATACCTGTTCAGGGAAAGCATTCCCAGCATTTGATACCTGCACACTAGCACTCATCTAAATCATTATCAGCCTTGATAGATTTTTAAAACAGGTAGAGAAGCAACTGCACAGAGAAGGAACACATTATTATTTTGTGAATTAAAATGCTGACCCTCCTGTTATTTCACTGTATGTGCAGCACATTTGCATGAAAGGAAAACTGGTTCGTTTAAGCTGACAAAAGGGTTTAAAGCAAACCCACATTTAAGAGTAATTTATGAGGTCTGTATCATAAACATGAAATAACAACCTTCCCTCCAAAGACAAGCTGCTCTCTCTCATGCTCCTGGACTGTATTTTATATCAAATCCCTTCTATGTAAGGAGACTTTAATACATCACTGGAGACCTTCAGGAAAGTTAGTACAGAACTTATTTTTTCCCAAAGAAACAGAAAGTTGTAGACATGGTTAGAAGAGATGCTTGTGCTTTCATAACATGGTCTGATTCTGTCTTTAACATTGATATTCTCCCAAAACCAAGAAAAGATGAAATTTTTCCTCTCCATAGACTGTGATGGCATGGAAAACATGCAAAATGTGTCCAAAATCTCAGCAAATTAGTTTAATTACTGTTGTTCCATGGTAATTAACATAACTATACCCACTTTCTGCAGCTGAGGTTGTAGTGGATATTGTCACATGGAAACAGCTTTATTGCATGTATTACAGGGTCACAGAGAGACAGGGCAATGAAAGAAGTTCTGTCTCAGGCATTTTCTATCCCCATTCTTAGCTACAAGGCATCAGGCACTACCAAAATCATGTATGATGCATTTAAAGAGATCTTTCCCTCCTGCCTGGCTCATCTGTACAGAATCCTTACTTCTGTGTATTAAGACCTACAAATAAAACTCCCTATAACTTCACTCTCTCTCCACAAAGTCCTCTAGTCCAAGACCTTTGACAAGAAAGTTGTCAAGCTCTGTCTGTAAAATCAGAGCAGTGTGTGATAGAGGTTTGTACCCAGATGCAGCCCAGTGTCTAGAGATGAGAGCAGGGAAGTGTTTCACATCCCTGGTGTGAAGCTGTTTCCCATGTTCCTCATGACACCATGCTCCAGAGCAAGTGAAACCCAACCTTTCCTTCCTTCCCTCTCACTGCATATGCACCTGGAAACCTTTTAATAGGTTTTCTGTTTGCCTCACAGGGGCTCATGTTCATGCCTGAGCAGAAATGTGCATTGTGAGTTGAACTCTTTCTCTAGCTGGATGACAGGTGATAAAAATTCACATATCATATGACTAACAATAGCACCTGGCCCATGGTGATGGGATCCCTCCTTTGCTGCTGGAGCACTTCAGAATTTAAACAAAGGAATTAAAACATCAGCCCTGGGATTTTTTTTAACCCATTAGTAGACATTTTCAGGTTCAAATCTCAAGGATCCAGTCATGCAAAACCTTAAGCACTTTCCCATTCCTGACTACAGTCAGATTAATCCTCTTATACAGATTATTCCAGGAGAAATTTGGCTCCCACAAAGTTCTCCTGCAGCTCTAAAAATAATTTTGAGTGCTGTAGGACATGTTACACCACTTCGACTAAAGGAATTGTTTTAGAGATTTTAACCACCACTTATCAAACCAGCCTGAATGCATTACCTAGCCCCAAGGAACTGTTCAGCACTTCCCTCTCCCATGGCTGAGGTCTGCAGGGAAAATGTCACACTCCTGCCTGGACCACAGGGACAATGCCCTTGGAAAGCTGTGCCCTCCATCACCTCAGCAGCACTTCCTGATTCAGTTCATTTTGTTTTCCTCCTCCTCCTCCAAGTACTCACACAAGTCATTACATCACCAAGCATCTTTGTTTTACAAGCAATTAAGTTCATGTATCACAGGAAATTTGCCATTGAGCAATTTAGCCTTGTTTAAATTCTTCTGACACCATCAATAACTACAATTACAAATTCAGCACCTGATGCTTTGTATTTGATTTGACTCCCAAACACTCCAGATTATGCCAGTTGCCACTGAATTACAAAATTTTAAGAAGAAAGCATGTATAGAGGTGATTCTTGTGTGTTCAGAAAACACAAGAACAGCAGCAAAGGACTGGAAAATGTCCAAGAATGTGCAATACTTGGTTTATCTTGTATTTACACAGACATGTATTTTTCTGTCTGTCATTCCACAATACAGGACTTGTACCTAAAATGTCTAGCACAGGAATACTCCCCATGTATTTACAACCTGCATTCCTTCCTGCCAAGTTTTAGCCTGGGTGAGCCAAATTACAAACCAGCGAAAAACAACTTCTAGTACAAATCTGATCCGTCCTTCACTCTGATGTTGGTGAGTACCATAGCAAACAGACCTTTTCCCAGGAGAAACTCTGGAAGCACACCCCTAGATCATCATTTCCACACAATTTCATTAGGAATGAACCTTTTGTGTGTAGAGAGGATTAATTTTTTTTGTTTCTAAACTCCTTGTGCACGAAAGTTAATCCAAACCAGACAGGAGTCAATTAGGTCGTTAACGTGCTAAGCCTATTAACAGCCATGACTTACATTTCTTTCCCTCAACAATGGAAAACATTCAGGAGTCTGCCTTTAAGTGGCAAAGCCCATGAGCAATTCCATTATTTTATGACACAGCTACTTGGAGCAGAGGCTGTTTGCAGGAGTGAGCAGCACTCCCCGTGGTGCAGCAGTAGGGGCTTGGCTCCCTCTCTGGCACAGCAAACTGTGCTCAGCACAAAGAATGGGCACCCAAGGGATAGGAATTCTGTTCCCAACTGCTTTGCAGACTCCTGTGTGATCCCAGGGCAAGGCAGGGAACTGCACAGTCCCAGATTTTCCTTGCTAACCTGCTGTGGGAGGGACTAAAGCTATCCTCATCTCCAAGCCCATGCTCCAAGTACAACCCTAGCTTAGCCCCTCAGTTAGCAGCAGGTAGGGAAAAATCCATCACAGAACAATATGCACAGCCTCAAATACATTTCACATCAGACTGTCAGTGCCTTTCTGCCCCAGAACTCAAGTACACACTCTGCACATGTGGCCTGGCATGAGCTGAGCTCTGGGAGCAGCATGTGCTGTGTATGTGTGTGCACATGTCTGTGTGTGTGCACGTGTGCTCTCAGCCCAGCAAACATGAAGAATTTCAACAACTTTCCTTACAGGAGGAAATTCTAGTTCCTCAGTCTGTCCATGGATCAGGAACCTAACAGAGAGGCAACTCCTTTTGCTGACACAGAGGTTTAAGTGCAATCACATCAGACGAAGGAGTCACCCAGCCCATGCCATGAGGCCTCCCAAGCTCAGGATCTGCCTGTCAGTCTCCTCTGGGGCAGCCTGAGGAGGACAAAGCTTGCAGGGGAGGATCACAACAACTGTGGGGTCTATTCACATTCCCTTTGGACAAAGTGGGGAAGAGCAGCATGGAGTGGATCCCCAGGAGCCTTCAGGAAGCAGTAGGTGCTACTGGAGACACTTTTTTTTCAGTGCCCCCTTGCAGTGTCTTCTATTTACAGTTATGACACCTTTGTACTCACTCACCTCCTCTTTGCTTTTTTGATACCACATAATTAATTACCCAATGTCTCCCCAGTTTCCTTCCTCTAGTCCTTCTTCACAGGGAGGGAATTTCAGTTCTGCCAAGGCCAAGCAGCACCCTGACCCTACACAGAAGGTCAAAAGATCCAGTGGCCAAAGGATGAGGCAGATTTCCTGCACTGACTTTGGTTCAATTCAGCTTTTAACTAATGGTTGTCTTATTTTACAGGGTAAGAACTTAGTAATGCATTTTCTACGACCACAGAGCTGCAGCACCTACAGAACTTGGCTGGGAAACCTGACTGGTGCTGAATTCTGATGTTTTCTCTAAAAAGAGACATAAGGGATCTGTAACTCTAACCAGAACCAAGATTTCATGCTCACAGAATCAGAAAGAAGATTGGCTTTAATGGTTGTCTTATTTTACAGGGTAAGAACTTAGTAATGCATTTTCTACGACCACAGAGCTGCAGCACCTACAGAACTTGGCTGGGAAACCTGACTGGTGCTGAATTCTGATGTTTTCTCTAAAAAGAGACATAAGGGATCTGTAACTCTAACCAGAACCAAGATTTCATGCTCACAGAATCAGAAAGAAGATTGGCTTAGACCCTTGGGA